>NC_066885.1:11290553-11398053 GCF_022985175.1 Labeo rohita
AAGGGGGGGCTGTATGCAGTCACCTGGGCCTGGCGGACAGCTGCCGATGATGAATTGTTCATTTGTTCTCTTGTAGCTGGGGAGGGCCCCCAGGCCATTACACAGCCCAGCATATGCACCGCAATTTTAAGCAGGAGCCAGAGCAGACCCATCTCAGATTCAGATCAGAGCCAGAGGTCAGCTGGGTCACTTCTCCAGCCATTTCAAGGAGGACGTTGGCTGCTGGGCTTTTAGCCTGGGAAACAGACACGGAGGTGATAGCGGCTGAAATTATTGCAGATTAAGATCACAAGGGACATGAATTGAACTACACGCTAGCGCTGGCACACAGAGCACCTTGTCGTGATTTTACATCAGTAGAATAGAAAGGACATGGTGCTGCTTTTCTGCCTGTATGTGGGATTTTATTCTGCAGCAAATAATAGTTTTTGCATATTTATCTTCTGAAGCACTGAGATGTCAGTCAAAACCTCAGGAATCATCTCCTTTATCCACTTAATTGAACATTTAGACAATTGATCTGACCTTTGACCTCCTGTCTTACTGGGGTCAGTCAAGTCCAAGTTAGCACAAGTGGCTCCACAGAGAATGGCCACGACAATCAATAACATGATTTTTTTAAAAAAGAGAATTTTTAAAATGTAATTAAACAATAAACAGTGAATGAATATATAAATAATGAAATGAGTTTTTATTTTTTTCATTTTTTTGGTGTGGTGTGTCAGTTTCCTTTGACAGAAAAATAAAATGAAATCAAATTAAATAAAATAACTGTTTTATATAGTTTTCTTTGACAGAAATAATAAAATAAAATAAAATCACTAAAAAAGTACAATTATATATTTTTTAATGTAATATATAGATATATTTTTTTTAAATAATAATACATACTATAGTAGTATGAGTACCCCAAAAAATAAATAAATAAATAAATAAATAAAACATTTTACATACCTTCTTAAAAGCATAAAATAAGTTTTAATTTCCTTTCTTGGTGTGGTGCTTTTGACAGAAATAATAAAATAAAATAAAATAAAATAAAATAAAATAAAATAAAATAAAATAAAATCATTAAAACTTAAAGTACAATTATATATATATATATATTTTTTAAAGCTAATTTAAAATAATAATACATACTATAGTAGTATGAGTACCAAAAAAAAAAAAAAAAAAAAAAAAAAAAGAAATAAAACATTTTACATACCTTAAAAGCATAAAATAAGTTTTAATTTTCTCTTTTTTGGTGTGGTGCATGTGTAAATTTTCTTTTGACAGAAATAATACAATAAAATAAAATAAAACAGTTTTATATACTCACTTAAAAGCATGAAATCAATTTTAATTTAATTTCCCTTTCTTGAGGAGGTGCATGTTATTCAACGTAAAAAATAAAATAAAATAAAATGTAAAACTTAAAAACTTCAACTTCAAATTATATTTTGAAAAAAAAAGGCTCATTTTAAAAAATAAATAGATAGTAAATACTTTTGTAGTTTCCCTTTCTTGAGGTGGTGCATGTGTCATTCAAGAATAAAATAAAATAATAAAATAAAATAAAATAAAATAAAATAAAATAAAATAAAATAAAAAATAAAATAAAATAAAATAAAATAAAATAAATGTAAAACTTCAACTAAAATTAAATTTTGAAACAAACAAAAAGCTAATTTAAAATAATAATAATAATTAATAATTATAATAATAAATACTATGGTAGTATAGAAATAGTACAAAAAATGTAAATGAGTTTTAATTTTCTCATTCTTGGTGTGGTGCATGTGTCAGTCTCCTTTGACAGCTATAAAATAAAAAATAAAATAAAATAAAAAATAAAATAAAATAAAATAAATACCTACAACTTCAACTTAAACTACAATGAATTTCGGGGGTTAAAAAGGCTAAGTTAACCCTTTAACACAAAATATGGTAAAATATCTATTTAGGGGTCTTAGACCTTTCCAACGATGTATCGTTTGCCATAATTAGATTAGGATGTATTTGTAATATGGTGAAGTACAGTTCACCATAAAGGTTTAAAATAATAATAAATGCTATAGTAGTTTAATACAAGATTTAAAAAACAGCATTTAAATGCTTTCAGCGTCCGTAATATATTTTTCTAAATGAAACTAAACATGTTCGTCCATTAGGATTTGAATGGTCTTTAGATAACAGATAGGAGGAAACACGTTAGGCTGTAATATTATTGGTTAATATATTTTTTTCCCTACTCACGTAGACTGAGTCAGTCCAAAGGTGGAGAAACTTATTACATCTTGATTAGACATTACAAAAACATCCTATTTTTTCAATTACGCACTGATGAATTGTGCACCAGGAACATTTAGTAAAAGTAAATGGGGTCAATTTTGATTTCAAGTCGTCTCTAAAGGAATGCACGTGGCACAATGAATATGACAACACAGTAGCGAGAGTAGCAAAAGAGTACGAGAAAACGTGCGAGAGAGAGAAAGAGAGGCTAATGTGAGAACTGCTGAATTTCCATACCTGATCTGTTCGTGCAGTTGTCAAGAGGTTAGGGTGAAGGCCAATCTAGCTAGAGAGGAGCATGGATTAAAGTCTTTGAGATATGGATCTCTGGGCTCTCTGACTCTGAGTACTGGGCTTAAGTATCATATCCGTGGACAGACAGATCGATACTCAGCCTTTCTTTTCCTCCTCCTTCAAGGAGATTTTGCTAGTTCTTTCATGGGGTTCTCCTCCCTGCCCTAATGACACAGAGCGAGCAGGATCGTTTAGACTTCCCTTCGATCCCAGCGCTCTTGATGGACTACGACGGAGCTGCTTGCTCACATATGTCGTCAAGCATCCAAGTATATGCATCATTCTCTCTTTGCTGAAGTCTGGGTCAGCCTTAGTTAATCCAATAGAGAAGACCTTCAACAATAAAGACAGAAAACAAGTCAGTATGACAATTTTTCGATCTCTAATGGCTTTGTCTATCATTAAAGTCAAGTCAGACACAATGCTGAAAATGATCAAAAGTCAAAGAAATCCTTTCCTAGTGGCCATTTTTTATCCAAAAGAGACCAAAATGTGAGAAAAACATACCATTTAACTTTTTCTATTTTTGACAGCTTTGTAAATCTAAGTTTGAAGTACAACAAAGATGTGAAAACTGACCGAAAGTCATCATTTTTTTGTCTGAAATCGAGATCAGTCCTAGTTCAAACCTTTTCCAGCGACCTTTAGTAATGTCAGAGGCCTTTTTGATCACTGAGTGAGAACAACATGAATCAAAACGATCGATTGACCCTCTGAGTCGAACAGAGGAGCGTGTCCCAGAAACAATGGGGTTCATGACACCGTGGTGTTGTTCAATACTGATGTAATACTGCGTTCTGAGAGTAGGAGAAACTTACTTCAAAGCTACTGGGTTTGTTAGTGCTTGTGTACCATGTATGATTAACTCTGTATAAAAACAAATGTTCTGTTGATTTGTTACGCATGTCCACAGCTGGAGACATAATGTTGAGTTCATTTAGATATCTCATGTCAGCAATGAACTCAACAATGCATAGTTATATAGTTATAGATGTGGTTGTATAGAAGTTTGCTTTTAACAACAAAGGGTCAAGGTTTGGCTGGTTAGCACGGGTCAGTTAGCCCCTGCTGGTAGAGGCTGTAACTACGCATTCTGTGTGTGAAAATTATCTTTCTCCAAACAAACAAACCAACCAATCAATCAATCTGCTTTAATGGTCCTTAAATAAAATAAAATAAAATAAAAAATAAATTAAAATTAAAATAATAAAATAAAATAAAATAAAATACTCATTCTGTGTGTGAAAATGATCTTTCTCCAGTAAATAAGTAAATAAATAAATAAAGTTGGTCTGCTTTAATGATCCTTAATAAAATAAAATAAAATAAAATACACACTATTCATTTAACATTTAAAATAAAATAAATGTTCTGTTTCTTAGTGTGGTGCATGCGTCAGTTTGATTTAATGGTCCTTAATTAAAAATAAAATAAAATAAAATAAAATAAAATAAAATAATACTCATTCTTTCTCCAGTAAATAAGTAAGTAAGTAAGTAAGTAAATAAAAATAAATAAATAAATAAATAAAGTTGGTCTGCTTTAATGATCCTTAATAAAATAAAATAAATGTATAAAATAAAATAAAATAAAATAAAAATAAACACTTCATTTAATTTTGAAAATAAATAAATAAATACATTAAATACATTAATGCATGAAATATTTATTTTAGAGTATTTTTTAAATAAAATACTAATAAATTAATTAAATTTTTAATAAAAAATAAATAAATAAATATATAAATAAATAAATAAAATCGTTTTTTATTTTCCACTTCTTAGTGTGGTGCATGTCTGATAATAAAATAAAATAAAATAATTTACACACTCTTAATTTAATGTTGAATGAATAAATAAATAAATAAATAAAGTTGGTCTGCTTTAATGATCCTTAATAAAATTAAATAAAATAAAAATAAACACTTCATTTAATTTTGAAAATAAATAAATAAATAAATACATTAAATACATTAATGCATGAAATAGATTTATATTTTTAAAATAAAATACTAATAAATTCATTTATTTTTTAATTATAAATAAATAAATAAATAAATAAAATTGATTTTTATTTTCCACTTCTTAGTGTGGTGCATATCTGATAATAAAATAAAATAAAATAAAATAATTTACACACTCTTAATTTAATTTTGAATAAATAAATAAATAAATAAAAATGTTGAACATTACTGCATGAATTACTGCAATCTTAGTGTGGTGCATGTGTCAGTCTGCTTTTATAGCCCTTTAAGATAGTCCTTAAAATAAAATAAAATAAAATAAAATAAAAACTTTCTTAAAAGTATAAAATGAATTTTAAATGTCCCTTTCTTGGGGTGGTGCATGTGTCAAGTCTGACAGTCAGTCAAAATAAGATTAAATACAATTAAAATAATATAATAAAAAAATAAAATAAAGATTTTGTGGTATATGTGTCAGTCTGCTTTACCGGTCATTTTAAATTAAATTAAATTAAATTTTTAAAAAATGGAATTTCGCTTTCTTGGGGTGGTGCCTGTTCGAGTATGAATATGAACATTTCATGCTGAAAACACTGTTAAAGGTTTCCAGTGGGTTTCAGACACACTTTCATTTGTCTTGATATATTAATTTTTGACAGAGCGCAAGAACAAGAGAGGAAAATTCACACAAAGTCCCTTTCATTGTATGATGCTCTGGGCCACCATAGAAATTTAATTTCATGCTGTGAGTCAAAGATGCTCCTTGGCAGCCAGTTCAGGAGACACAAGGATGAGAGAGCGAGAGAAAGAGAGCGAGAGAGAGATCAGTCTGATAATATTTCTTTCTCTGCTCTCACTGACCTAATTGGAGCCAAATGGTCTCTTTGGCTATAACGCAAAGATCATTAACCGTCTTTCTTGGCCAGTTCTATTTACTTAGAAGGCAATTTAAACTTTCTAATTAATCAACACCAACCGTATGATGTCACTTGAGATGCATTCTGTTCTTACCAAATCAGAGCAGAGAACAGCTGCTTTAAATAGACACATTTAGAGACGGATCTCGCTGCCATACAGATCACAATGCTTTCATTAGTTTGTCATTTTGAATTTCCAGCCATGGCCGCCAAGAGGCTATTGCTGACACATTCTTGTAAATTGTAAAAAGATGCATTGGGCTCTTTTACTGGGTTGCCAGGCCTATCTTGGCGAGTCAGCCGCGCTTATAGTGCCAGAAATTAAGTACAACTGCCCCGACAGCTAAGCCTAGACTTAGACTGAGATACGGCTACGTTCAAAACAGACAAGAGGTGAAAAAGAGGCAAATGATTTTGGATATTAATAAAAGATGTTGATCTGTTTTTCTTACAAAGGTAAGAAATGATAATATGCTACTTTGACTTGGATCTGAAAAGTGACTGATTGTGTATTCAAACATTGTGCGAAGAGTTTATGTAGCAAACAAACTTAAAAAAAAAAAAAAAAATATATATATATATATATATATTTTTTTACGTTTGTATAAATATATATATATATTTACAATATATAAGTTTGTATAAATATATATATATATATATATTTACAATATATAAGTTTGTATATATATATATATATATATATATATATATTTTTTTTTTTTTTTTTTTAAGTTTGTTTGTATATATATTAGTACTGTCAAAACGATTAATCGCAATTAATCGCATTCAAAATAAAAGTCTTTTTACATTATATGTGTGTGTATTTTATATACACACACACACACACACACACACACACACACACATATAATCATACATGACTTATGTTATATAGAAATATAAAAATATATTTTAAATGTATACATGTATATAGGTGTATTTATATATACATAATAAATATACACAGTACACAAACATATTTTATGTAAACACAAACTTTGGATGCGATTAATCACGATTATTCGGTTTGACAGCACTAATATATATATATATATATATATATATATGTATGTATATGAAAATAGATAGATAAATAGTCCTTTATTTTATCCTAGATGAATAACAGGCAGAAATATTTAAGTACAGTACAAAATTACACTACTGAAAAAACCCTGCTAACATGAAATATCTTTAATTATGGACCAAGATTTATTTAGAGGATATGGTTCATATCCAGTTTTAGTGGCTTACAGAAATTGAGACGGTCCCACTGTGTTTGTTTGCTGCGGTTTCTAAAGCACTGATTCTGTGGCAAAACCACTTTGTTGCTTTGATTGCAAATGATGTGTTCTAAATTAGCGTGTCCAAAGCTATGAATTTTTTTGCTCAAAACTTATCAGTGAGCGGGGGGAAAGGATGTTTTATTTAGCAGTCTGAGAAACAAAAAGCCGAAATATCAAAGTCTAAGGCCTCAAACTGCATCTGGTTCCCCTCTTGTTAACATCAGGAGAAAAGAAAAAAAAAGCCCACTACATACTGTTTCATTTCACGCTCATTTCCTTAAAGTTCGATTTTGGATGCATCTCTAGCTCTGGCACAGCAATATTATCTGGCAGATTGTTACGCAATGCTTTGCAATCATTTCACAACTAAACATGGGCAAATTGGTACTATTAGCTGAATCTTTAGCCTACTGGCATTTTGAGGTCAAACCAAACTTTAAGCTCCGGAAACACTCATTATGAAAGACATGCCCGATCTTGTTCTGTTACCTCTCATTTTCTTCATTATGACCTTTCCGAGTCTGGCTTTGACTACAATAGATCTCAGTTTACCGGCATGCCTGTACATCCTGATGGCTTGCATCTCAGTCTTCAGTAATTTATGCGTACAGATAGCAAATCAATTTAAATGTGCCCCTAGCAACCTTGAAACTGACAGCAGTCGATTCATCTGTTCCAAACCTTTGTTTAGATCTAAAAAAAAGGGAGTGGGATGGGGGAATGTTGCGAGCCAGATTCAAACAC
Organism: Labeo rohita; assembly: GCF_022985175.1. Lineage (NCBI taxonomy): Eukaryota > Metazoa > Chordata > Actinopteri > Cypriniformes > Cyprinidae > Labeo > Labeo rohita. The sequence continues at coordinate 11,298,032 of NC_066885.1, forward strand.
ATATTGCCCATGTAAGCACCAACTAACCATTAGGCCACAGCTCCAACCTAAATGTAATTTTTACAGTTAAAGGGATAATTCACCCAAAATTAATTTAAAAAATAATCCAAATAAAAACAAAACAAAAACACTGACACATATTTCACTTTATTTTCATTTGTGTTTTGAAGAGGAAATTTAATCATATGTGTTGTGGAATAGGGTTATTATACTTAACTAAAACCAAAAAAACACTTTATATGGAACTTTAAAAAAAGGAGGTGGTATGGGGAAACATTGTAAGCCAGATTCAAACTCATATTGCCCATGTGAGCACCCACTAACCACTAGGCCACAGCTCCCACCTAGGCATAATTTTTACAGTTAAATAGATAATTCACCCAAAATTGATTAAAAAAAATACTGAAAACAACACTCAACCGCACAGGAAGAAAAAAAATGAAAGACTGACACATATTTCATAATAATTTCATTTATTTTGGAGAAGAAATTTAATCATACAAGTTTTGAAACAGGATTATTACAGTTAACTAAAACCATAAAAAACACTGTTTGGTACTTAAAATAATGAAAGGAAGTGGGATGGTGAAATCACAAGCCAGATTCAAAGTTATCCAAAACAACACTAAACCCCACAGGAAAAAAAAAAAAAAAGAAAGAAATGAAACACTGACACATATGTCATAATAATTTTTTACACAAGAAATGTAATCATACATGTTGTGGAAAAGGGTTATTATAGTTAACTAAAACCATTAAAAATAGGGAAAAAGCATAAAAAGGGATAATTCAAAATAATAATATTTTAATTTGTGTTTTAAAGAAGAAATTTAATCATACCATTGTGGAAAAGGGTTATTATAGTTAAATAAAACCATTAAAAAATAATAATGATAACTTGTTTGATACTTAAAATGAAAAAAGGAAGTGGGATGGGGAATGTTGCAAGCCAGATTAAAACTTGTATTGCCCATGTGAGCACTCACCAACCACTAGCCCACAGCTCCAACCTAAATGTAATTTTACAGTTAGATAATTTGCCCAAAATTGATTTGAAAAAAACAAACAAACAAACAAACAAACAAACAAAAAAGAAACAAAAAAATGAACAAATAAAAATAATATTTCATATTTTCATTTGTGTTTTAAGGAAGAAATACAATCATACAGGCAGTGGAACAGGGTTATTATAGTTAACTAAAACCATAAAAAAACATAGTTTGGTACTTAAAATAAAAAAGGGAAGTGGGATGGTAAAATGTTGCAAACCAGATTCAAACTCATATTGCCCATGTGAGCACCCACAAACCACTAGGCCACAGCTCCACATATAGGCCACATATACATATATATATATATTCAAAACAACACTAAACCCCACAGGAAATAAAGATATGTCTGATATTTAAAAACTCTGAATTCAGCAAAATTTCATTTTCATTTAGTTTAACTTTGTGCTAAAATAACTAAAACTGAAATTAAAAAATAATTAAAAATATATACAAACTAATAGATGTGACAAAAAAAAATATAGAAAATAAATTACAACTAATTCAAACTATTAATAAAAACTATAAAAGTATCTCATTGATACTAAAATAACACTGGTGTGGTTAATGATGTCAGAGTTTTTATTTTCGGAATGAAAACAAACTATCCCTTAAAGAACAGTTGTATGCCATGGTTCTTGGCGAAAGGTCTTTGAATACACAGAGGCTCTGCGCTTGGAGAGCAAATTGCAATAATCCATCTTTTATCTCAATGAAAGTCTTCCTAATCGCTTTTCTCCTTTTGTAAACGTATATGACTCTCTACAGCAGTTTGTGAGATATCATTAATGAAGTCAACATTTATAGGCATCGCTCGGAGACTTCCAGACATCCAGCATACGGCTGATTGCTCCTTTACCCCCCTCCCGGTAGCGCTTACGCATTAAGTTCAGTCACATACCCTGCCGAACCCTATATGTGCTTCAAAGAGTCAAAGTCTAATTTAGTATCAGCAAATTAAGTGGAATATAATAACTTAATTAACAGCCGGAGAGCATAATCAATTTGGGAACACGCCGCTAACTGGTATTACATAATGGGACGTCTTTATTGCACAGTTCAATTTCTATCCAGCCTTACAGTGCACACACACACCCCTGGCGGCGCGAGTCGTCGCACACTTCGAATATATCAGGGGCCGCGGCGGCGGCGGCGGCGGCTGCAGCAAATGCACAGATTGAATTTCTTTTATTCCACTTAAAACAAACTTTGGCTGTAAGTATTACAGAGCCAGCCAATCAAAGGCTTGTCGGGGGATTAGTTCCATGCGTATATATCCATTATAAAAATGTGTTAAATATTGAGAAAATGAGCAGCTGCTGCTTGGCCAACAAAGTTTGAGAGTGCCGTGTGAGAAAAAAGGGGTCGGTGGAATGAGATCGACAGGGGCGTATGGCAGCCATTATCTGTGTCTGATTAAAAGCACAACTCCCTCTTCAAGCCGGGACACCAATTCGACTATCCACACACACACACTCCATCTCTAACCTCACACACCTCCTCCAAGCCACAAACCACAGACATTTCTCAAGTCTCTGTGTCCTATTTAGTCATATACGCACTCATAACTTTTGTGGTCATAGCAGTTTGCATATGAAGGGAAAATTAAGTAAGGAACCAACGACAGAAGAGGAGAGGAACGCGGATCGCTGCCGATCCCAAAAAGAAAAGTTATTGCGACGGAGTGTTACAATACTTCCATAACTGCTGTTGGAAGCTTGATTAAAAATAGTGTGAGCAGAAGGTTGTGGGTGTTCCGTGTGCCTGTGTGAAAATGTGGTAAAATCGGTCTCTCTCTCTCTTTCCCTCGAACTGTCTCTTTCCCTGGCTGTCTGAGTCTTTTTTCGTTCATTTGAATTCTGGCTAACATTCTGTGCCTGAGATGTGCATGGTGCTAATTCAGCAGTGTTGCAATCTTTGTACTATGACAATGAATCTAGGGCGTTGATTCTTGACAGCTGTCACCGGGATGCCAAAAGAACAGTTGCACAAGATGTATTTTTGTTTATGTTTTTCCTTCCTGCGGTTTTCTCTTTCACACCAGTGACTGAATGGATTTAGCCATAATCGCAGACCTACAGAAGTCTATAATATCTGGAGAAACCAATCTCAATGGCAGTGGTTCGGCTGGCGCATGACTCAATGTAAATGGGAACCATAGAACTCTTTGAGCCAATCGCAGCTGTAAACACCATGCCAACTGATGTCATGACAACTACAAATATATAGGTGGACGCCACATTCAACCACTCTAGACACTTTGATGCATCCGCCATCTTGGAACGGTCAACAATCACAGTAAAAACCAATGAGTTTTCCAAGGTGCCATAATATTGGTTTGCCTCGGTTGTAAAAAATTCCAAAATTGAAAGGTGAAAAATCATGGAAATCTGACTTTTTCTGTGTTTAAGTGCTATAATCTTATCCCTGGTGCATCTACCAACCCAGAAAGCATGAAAAAGAACAATCTAGTCTTTTTTGGTAAGCCTTTCTTTGTAAGATTGTGAAAAAGAAAGCTGCTCAGATTTTGCTCCCCCTGTGATTTATGAAGGGGATCTTATTATAGTATTACCCTTAATATCGCCCCTTAATCTGCACGTTTCCACTCAGGCGCCGACATTATGTTTTCACAAGTGACAACGGTGTGCCAGTTCTAACGCCATGGCAAAAGTTTGAGCAAAACATGCTAACTGTTCTGTCGTTGGCTGCACAGATGAGCATAGAACACTATTTAGAGTCCCAGCCTCAGAGCAGACAATAGAGCAGTGTATTTATTGATTTATTTACTGTATATTACTCTGCTGCCACACAGATCTAATACAAACATGCAATTTCTTTCCAAGCTGTTTACCTTCATAGACATAACTGACTGTTTTTGTAACTTATGTGTTTTTAACATAAACTTGTGTGTATTTGACAGTATAAGTGCAATAAGACATGAAGGAAAACTTCATTTAATACTCACATGCTGTGTGTGACAGCCACTTTCTATGCGTGTGCTTCAGATCTGTGTTTAGAAAACCGTATATCAGGAGTTTAAACTATGGTTTAAAACTCATGATTTGAGAATGATAGACATGATAATCAAAACCAAACAGATGTTTTTCGGCAGAATATCTGAGGAACGAGCTGTAAAGGCACAGCCCTGTTCTGGAAAAGGGGGCGGGAAGAAGCTCATTTGCATTTAAAGAAGCATGCATGAAACAGCGTGTTTCTGCTTCCACTTAAAATAGGCATTTTCAAAATGATATAATAAGTGACCTGTGGGTTATTTTGAGCTGAAACTTTACAAACACATTCTGGGGACATCTGAGACTTATATTGCATATTGTTAAAACGGCCATAATTGTGCTCGTTTAAATTCCCAAAGAAATAAGATAACCTTTCATAGGAGAGAATGTGTTGGTTTGTGTTTTATATGTATTAACTCAGTATTACAGATAAACTATGGTAACTTGTTGATGTTATGTTAGCTAATGCATTAGTCTTGTACTATGTTAGTTTAGCAAAATCATCTGCTTAAGTCTATTACATATATATTCATACATGCATATAACTACTGTTACAGACACAAAGTCAACTTGCTTTTGAGTTTTCATGGATCTGCTTTGATCGTTACAACATGGCAAGCGGCTTACGTATAGCGGCCCATAGAAACAGCCGTTAATGAGTCATCTATTTATTTATATCTATAGGACAACGCTGACTGGCATTAGTAACAATCATAAGCTGTAAAGTGAAAGGTAGACAGGATGGGTTTTCTTATTCTAAAGTTCATTTACTTTTGTCATTGTTTATTTTTACTGTTGTTCCTTGTTTTGTCCTCTATTGCATATTATTGTAGTCTATTGTGTATACTTCATATTTATTGTCTTTGTAATTTATTGTTACCATTCTACCCCGTCTTTCTCATGAGGAGATAATAAAAAAGAATTTCATAGTACATATGGCAATAAATACCTTGAATCTTGAATCCTGAAAATATGTTTATTTTGTATTTTTAAGTGCTCTAAATAATAAAATAAAATGCCTGGTTAGCTAGACTGTTTTGGTTTGTTTGACATTTAGTCCCTTCTGGTAAATGGTGTAACTACACAATCTGAACCCAAACCACCCCCATTTTTCTCCCTACTTTCTCATTTGACGTCCCACCCACTAGCACGGGCTACTCATTCAATAGAATTGTGGGAAATTATTTTGAATAGCCAATTTCTTATAATCTAGGCCATCTATACTAACACATACAGTATTTAGATAACAACCTATCTGTGTTTAATCTTGACAACTCTGCAACTGGCTCTGTGAGTCAGGAAATCCCACAGTGTTCAGAGCATCAACAACACAAATGGTGAAAAACAAGTACTATTCGTAACCGCTTCAAAAGGTGGCCTCTTACTCTTTCAGACGTCACCAGACAGCCCATACACCAATGTAGTAACGACACCCACAGTGTTTCATTTTCAGACTTTTTTGCTTAAATTTGTGCTATTTTGTCACAACATTCTAGCCACTTCCTGTGAGCAAGTATTAACAGGAAGAGCTTTTTATATTACGTCAAATTTTCCCCTGCAGATCAAATGCTCTGTGAAGTCCATGGTTATTTATGACAAGAAGATGCTCTCACCTCCAGAAGTTTCTCTTAAAAACACTTAACTGCAAGTTGTAGCTGAAGAGGTGGTCTCTCGTTTTGCAATGTCTGCTTTACCTTAATAGACACAGAACATAAAATGGCTACTTTACAGGCAGTAAACATTATGTATATTATGCATATTGTTTTTCCTTCTGGAGCATCAGTGAGCGTTTGAACCTTTCGTAATAGTTGCATATGAGTTGTTCTTAGTGTGAAAAGATGGATCTCAAAATTATACAGTCATTGTTGGGTTCAACTACACAAAAATGCTGAAAAAACAAATTTGTTTGGACCTGAAGGATTTTTCTGAAGAACAGCAGGCAGTTTAACTGTTCAGGACAAACAAGGGACTCATGAACAACTATCACTAAACAACAACAACAATAACAACAACAAAAAACAGCTGTGGATCATTGAGGTAACAACATAGTATTAAGAATCAAGTGTTTGTAAACTTTTGAAAGGGGTCATTTTTATAAATTCAACTATTATTTTCTCTTGTGGACTATATGTAAATGTCTTCTATGTGAAGTATCTTATTCAGGTCAGTACTAGATAAAAAAAATAAAATAAAATGCATTTTGTATGACCCCTCTTATTTTGATAAAATAATGAACATTTTGCAGATTTTGCAAGGTGTATGTAAACTTTTGACCTCAACTGTAGGTATTTTAACATTTTACCTTCCCAACTGTCATCACCGGCAGCTTTCTAAAGTATCAACCTCAATGGATTTTTTAATAAATCTAGCCTTCCTGGTGTTTAAATAGCTTTGAGAGAAAAAAAAAATATGTTGAACGTAAAACAACAGCAGGAAAAACATGAGAGAATAACAAGGAATAGCCACTTTTGCATGAAATAGTACTCTCAGATTTGGACCGCCACAGGGTTCACCATTCAAGCAAACAGAGATTGCATTCTTACAGGGCGTACACAGATAAGGACTGTAGAGGTGAGTCAAAATGGTAGACAATGTGAAAAGGAAACAACATTGGAAGACAATGGCATTTTGAAGACAGCAAAACAGGAAGTCAAATGTTGCTGAACGACTTTTGATATCACTGCAAAATATAACCAAATGACTGAGCGGAGATATAGAATTCCATATTAATTTCATGCACAGTGAGTCATTTTAACTAGTTGAGCGAACTGCTCATTTTGTATTATGGACAAGAGTTGAAGCTAAGAATGCCGTAATTCAGAGCCACAGGTCAAATTTCTCTTGGAGCCAGAGAAACCCGTGCCCGTCGGGATGGTACTTAACTGTTTGACTGAAGTGCTGAAGTCAAGCTGGAATATTAGAATAACAAAGGCTGAGACGTCTGATTTGAGAGGGACGAGGTTTGCGGGTTCATATGAGTGAAATCCAGCGATACAGGCTGGAGATTAGAGAAGTCAAAAGTGATCATGTGTAATTGGTTATCTCACCTCTAGCACCTCGGAAGGAATTATCCCCCGTAAGCCTCCTTAGACTCTTTAGTGGACTTCCACTGGAGAGGAGGAAAGTTTGCAGGCTTTGAAAAGGCAATCTTAAAAATCTTAGCGTTACCTGCTCCCACCGTGATGAAAGGCGAGATACCCTGACAGCAGCCACAACTCAGGTGCACACGTTTTAATATTCACCCTCTCCTCCAGCGCAAGTTGACACACCCAAGGAAGAAGAAAAAAAAAATGCAGACTGTACTGTGGGAAACTCGCGGCGTGCAATTATTTCCAACTTTAGGTGAACTCACCGAGTAGGAAAACAGCGAGCGGGAAGGGTCCTTTTGAAGTGATCATCGGAGCTTAATTTGGATGTTTATTTTGGCCATTACTTTTCAGTCTTGGGTCTTATTGAATTGTTAATCCTGAGGCGATGAGATACACAAAGAGAGTGATCTGAATTATGGTATCAGAACGACTTAATGAAATGAGTGTTGTGTGCCTCATTTAATCAATATTGGAGTATCTGCCAATTAGCACTATTATTTCACTGGCAAGCGAAAATCAGGACCCTGCTAATTTATCAACGACTCCATCTTTCTTACTGGTAGCATTACATATGTGATAACAATGGTTAATTTTTGATTTTCCTGCTTTAAATTATAAGGGGGAGGCTAGATTCTAATTAAGCTCCATTGGAAGTGTTGATGAGGTTTAACTAGCAAAATTAATTAAAAGTTTTGTAAAGATTAGAATCATGACGTTTTGAGTATTTAATCAAAATGCATTTTGCAATTAATTAAATCCTCATTTGCATGTGTATGTTAATTTGTGGGAATAATTTCAATCACATCAGCACATTCCACATCCTATATTGTCGCGAAAAAGACGTCGACGCTCGCAAATTATCCACATGTATGAAAACGGCACTCCAGGTATGTGATATCTAAGATACGTGCTCTCATAATCTGTTTCCTAGTCCTCAACCTGCAGATTAGCCCCCAAACATCCAATTTCCAGTCAATTCCCATTTCCACACTTATCTTTCAATCCTCTTAATTGAAGATATAGTGTGTTCATATATTTCGTGAATTAGTGAAAGAATACTCTTAACTTAAGTCGGATTACGATTTCTGAAATCCCCTTTACTATGAGACGTTTCTGAAAATGGAGCGAAAATCATTTGGGCTTTGCATCAACACAAAATTCACATTCTCTCTTCTGGGCCCCGGAAAAGCGAGACTACAGAATTCAATTAAGCCGTTTCACTTCACGAAGCTTTTTAGGGTCGGGTTGAAAGTGAGTCCCTGTTCACGGACAACGAACATTGCTTAATTTGGCCCTAGCCCACTGCTTGATGGCTACTTTAAGAGCAATGTGATGTATTACCTCAGGCCTCCTCCGAGGTCCCACCGAACGTTTGCACTAAAAACCCTTTCAGACAAAAGAGATCTGGTGAAATTCATATTGCATAAATGTACTGTAAGTGAAATTCATATCTAATTTACATCCTATCTTGTGTGTGATGACGATCAACATCAAAAAATCTACAGCTGTCATGAATGGGTAATAATGTGAACAAATAACTAACTAACAGATAAATGAGGCCCATGATAAAGAAATATGTTTTAAAAGGAAGGAAAAATCTATTTCTTAGAAATATACTCTTTGTATTCATCTTGGTTACTAATGGTTTCAAAACACTTTCATGCCATTTTCAATAAAAGCTTTAAATTTAATGACTCAACAGTTGAGCCATTAAGTTGGAACTTTTCTTGAAAATTGTATACAATTTTCCTCACACCTTGAATACCTGTGAGTGTGAGTTTTTACATACAGTAAGGCAAAAGTACTTTTTTTTTTTACAAACACCATAAATGAATAATTCATTAAAGCCCATAAGAAATCGGGGTAGGCACGATGTTGAATTTTCAAAAGTATTTTTTGAATAAACACATGAGCATCATGTCATTGACCCGAATGCACAAAATTTGCAATCGTTCTGTTTTGCAAACTCTACCTCTCATTGCACAACCAAGTATCTGCAAACAATTTCCACAAATCCTGAAGCATCAGCAGGAAACAAACTGAGTATGTGGATTTATTATAATATTTGCACCAAACATAACTCAACTGAGGTGTGGACGTGAATGTCAGACGGTCTTCCATACGTCTTTCTGTCAGGTCAAACTACAGAGCGTCAGCACTCGCAGGTACAGAAAGAGAATGACTGAGCAAAAGAGAAATCTATAGGTGATGCATACAACACAAGGAGAACCCCCTGATGGCCTAAACATATTTTATTTTGATCGAGAAATGCTGCATCATTGAGATTTGGCATTCGATCGTGTGGATTCCTGATGGATCATAACTTAATCAGAGCAGGAATCACATCCTACGTGACATAATACGCCATTTGCGAATGCGCTTTCACCTAATGAAATCTGAAGAATGTTTGGCACCGTGAGAGAGAGCTGGCTTTAAGCTCTGGCAACAACCTCCAATCACAATATCATTGCCATATAACACCAGTTACTTAGTCGTAGAGAGAAACAGAGAAAGAGAGCATGGAGAATATTCCTAAACATACCATATAAGCCTTTCCAAACTGTGTACAGTTATCGCAATTTGTCAATAACTTGACAAATTCAAAAGGCAACAGCATAATTACACTCATGTATGTCTTCTCTAGCAGTGATTAGAGTTAGTTACTAGTTTACAACGGTTGCAAATCAAGATAGTTTTGTCCTCCAAGCTAAATTTCCAAAATTTTTTGGAATTTACCCCCCCAAATGCAGTTGGGTAAACATTTCCATACATCTTTGGATGGGCCACAGGCTGCTGATTTTTAGTAACTGGGGCAAGTTATCACAAATGATTAATCATGATTAATTTCATCCAAAACAAAAGTTTTGTTTTCATAATATGTGACCCTGGACCACAAAACCAGTCTTTAGTCGCTGGGGTTAATTTGTAGCAATAGCCAAAAAAAAACATTGTATGGGTCAAAATTATTGATTTTTGTTTTATGGCAAAAATCATTAGGATATTAAGTAAAGATCATGTTCCATAAGATATTTTGTAAAATTCATACTGTAATATGCATTGCTAAGAGCTTCATTTGACAACTTTAAAGGTGATTTTCTCAATATTTAGATTTTTTTGCACCCTCAAATTCCAGATATTCAAATAGTTGCATCTCGGCCAAATATTGGTCTATTATAGCAAACCATACATCAATGGAAAGCTTATTTATTCAGCTTTCAGAGGATGCATATATATATATATATATATATATATATTAAGAAAAATCTGTTTATATATTAAAATATGTATATACAATATCAATTATATTAATATATATATATATATATATAACACATATATACATGTAAATACATGCAAATATTTTTATGTAACGCATTTGTTTTCATAATGTGTCTGTTTACTGTGTATTTTTATTATGTATATATATATATATATATATATATTTAAGAAAAATGTTTATATACTAAAATATTTTATACAATATCAATTATATTAATATAAATATAAATGTGGACATACATGTAAATATTTTCCAAATATATACTGTACTGTGTGGTTTGTTTACACATACATAAAAATGCACAGTACAAACATTTCGTAAACAAAAACACGATTAATTGTTTGACAGCACTTCGTTGAAAAAAATATAAATTGTGCCTACATATGAAGCTTTACAAAACAATATATACAGCACTGTTCAAAAGCCTAAAATTCATTTTAATAAATTAATATTTGTATTCATGAAAGTTGCATTAAACTGATCAAAAGTGACGGCAAAGGTATTTATGATGTCTCTAAAGATTTCTTTCTTAAAAAAAAAATTAAACGTTTTCAGAAAAATATTTACTTTTTTTAACAATGACAATAATATGAAATGTTTCTTGAGCAGCAAATCAGCATATTACAATGATTTCTGAAGGATCATATGACATTGAAGACTGGAGTAATGATCCTTTAGTTTTGCAATCACAGTTTAGTTTTAGTTTTGCAATCACATAAATAAATGACAATTTATAATACATTCAAATAGAAAACTTTTGTAATAAAATGTAACTACACATTTTTTAAAAAACCTGAAAGCCTTCCATTTACCTACAGGTGTTGTATTTTGATTTTAATTTAGACGTTTCACATGTGTTTAAAACACACAGAATGATGGCGACACTGACAGCGGCTAAATTTGGAAGGTGTGTTGTTATCTCCGTGTTCAATAAACATTTGATCTTGGCTATACACTATGAATAACAGCTTAAAGTAAGTCCTTGATTTTGCCTCTCATCTTTTGAAGTGTCCACTTTTCATTTCAGTTCTTTTCATCGACATTCTAAGTTTAAACAAAACACCCTGCTCATACAGACACGCACATACACACTCACAAACACAAACAGAGAGAGCCACTCCAGCGACTGGCAAGGAATCAAAGATTAAAAGTTTGTCCACTTTGTCAATGTCATCATACTGCCCTCTTTTGTCAGTTTGCGTCTTGGAGAGCAGCAAGGGCCGTATCTCCTCTGCCTGCTTTCTTCGCACCAGCATTTAATGCTTGAATGGATGAATTCTCATGTTTAGACCAACATGGGATTGTCTCGGCTTACACTATACATTTATATATTTATTTAAGTGTGTAAACGTGCATGGTGGGGAAATTCTTGAGTGAGCAGGAGAGAAAAGAGGTAGGAGAAGAGGAGTGATGAAAGACTGTCACACAGCAGGACTTAAAAAGCGGTTCGAAAAAATATTCTTGTTGCAAGTATGCAAAAGACATACATTAGGCTTCTCTGATTATTTGAATTAATTAACTAAACACTACAAATTATTGTTTTTTTTTTTCCACTAGATTTTTCCAAATTCAGAAGATTGTCTTTAAAAATAAATAAATAAAAATAAAATATAAAGAAATGCATTTACAAAATAACCAGATTATATTTGTACATTTATGACAAATGAAATAGAAAAGAAATGAAATTTAAGCATTGCTTTAACTGTGGTTGTCACAAAAGACAATGATAAAATTCTTTTAAATATGACTCTTGAGCACTGCAGATTGTGAACTGAACCAGACTTATGCTGTCCTCTGATTAGTACTGAATTGTGACTTTAACATATGAAAGTCCTGTGAAGGGGTTTGTACAGTAAAGATCTCAACTGAGGAGTAGGGCTCCCCTAGTGGACAGGCCAGTAACAGCATAAAATACAATTGATGTAGAGACAGAAATGTGACTTATGACTTTGACTGTAATACAGTCCTAGTATCATAATATAATATAATATAATATAATATAATATAATATAATATAATAAAGTGTGATTTTTTTTTTACAGTTTAAGTTTCTTGTGTGAGACTTAAACTGTAAAAAAAACACATATATTATATTAAGTTATGTATGTCCAATGCAGTCCAAATGTCATAGTGTAACTGAATATATTTGCCTTTCCTTTGACACACAAACAGTGAACATTAAAAAGATTAATGTTAAATGAAATAATTAAATGATAGACACAATAATTAAATAAAACATTTTTACTGTTGATGCCTTTAGTAATTATGTGTCTGATTTTAAATTTATCATCTATTCTGGGTTCATTCATATAATAATTTTTAAACAATATTTGAGTTAAATAACACTACTCAGAAGGCTGGGTTAAACATGTAACCCAGCTGCTGGGTCAAAACAACCCAGTTGCTGGGTTTGTTCATATTTCACCCAGCATTAGGTTAAATGTTTAACTGAACCTTCTGAGTACTTTATTTAACTCAACTATTGCTTAAACATTATTATATTTCTTGCTTAAAATTAACCCAAAATAGTAGTTGTAAATTAACATTTATTAATATATTCAATAAATGAACATTTATTAGTAAGCTGAATAAATAATAATTAAATAATAAACATTTTATTGCTGATGACTCTAGTAATTATGTGTCTGATTTTTAATTTACAATGTATTTTGGGTTCCTTTTAACCCAGACATATAGTAATTTTTTTTTAACAAGAGTGGCGTGAAATAAAACAATTGGGTTAAAAATTTAACCCAACTGCTGGGTCAAAACAACTTGTTGGGTTGCTGGGTTTGTCTATATTTCACCCAGTGTTGAGTTGTTTTGACCCAGCAGTCCAAACATCATAGTATAACTAAATAGTTTTGCCTTTTCCTTTGTCACTCCAAAAGCAAACATAAAAAAAGTGGACAAGTGTCCAAAAAAAGGGGGAAATATGGACAAACCCAGCAACTAGGTTGTTTTGACCCAGCAGTGTAATCATTTAACCCAAAAACTCAAATATTGCTTAAAAATTATATGTGTTTCTTAAATTGAACCTAATATAGGTTGTAAATTAACATTTATTAATATGTTCAAAAATGAACATTTATTAGTAAGTTGAAAAAATAATAATTAAATATATATATATTTTTTTTTTTATTGCTGATGCCTCTAGCAATTGTGTGCCTGATTTTTAATGCACAGCCTATTTTGGGTTCACTTTAAGTAATTTTGAAACAAAAGTTGAGTTTAATAAAACTACTCAACTGCTGGGTCAAAACAACCCAATCACTGGGTTTGTCCATATTTCATGTTTTTGAACCCAGCATATTTTAGAGTGCCGTTACAAGACCTAAATGTAAGATCAATATGTGTAAAACTTTCCCTTATACTAAATTTCAGATTCCATGTTATGCATCAACTACCTGTGACATACAGCAATCACCCTGTCTATAATCTCTAGAAATGGTCACAGGTTCATGCGATGTCAAAATCCTCTTACTGGTCATTGGCGCCTGGTAATGTCCCATACAGCCATAATGCTATCAAATCACTTGTCTTATCCATTTATAAAAAGCAATAGCTCTTGTGGCTATTGGATTTAAAATGTTAGCGATTTCAATCATATTTTGACCTCTTGGTTTGGCCTGAAATCACTTTATCACCTGTTTATATTGGAACAAGTTCAGCAGGATCACAATCTGTGCGAATATGACCATCATCACAAAACGTGTGAAAAAACAAAATAGGACAGAGCTGCTCTAATAACATGTTTATGCCTCATGGACGTGGAATTCAGCCAAAGATACACCGCAGTCACATGTCATACAGAGTGTACAATATTAGCAAGAGATTGTTTCCAAAGGTATGGGGCAAATCACGCTAAAGGACTCGGGTAGAGATGGCTATTCCACCTGATCTGCGTGTCCCGCGCATGGCAGCAGGCATGTAATACAGCAGAGGAAGAAGCAGCTTTCCTGCAGAGCGGAGCGGGTACTTTGAGCCAGTGTGTGCTTGACAACAGTACACTACTCAGACAAAAAGATTCTCCCTCCGCTGTCAAGATAACGTATTGGGCCCTTTGTAACACTGTGGGCTATTATACAAGTGATGTGGACTCCCCTTTGTTTATAGCACTTCAAACACACAAAGAAAAAGGAGGGGGACATGGCAGAACTGGATGCCACAGTTGTTTTAACATTACCAACATTGACAGACGGAGACTGAGGAGTCTTAAGACTGTCATTCAGGGCTATTTTACCGGCCTCAATCAAGATCCACAACATCAAAGTATAAAACAATATATTTTTAAGCAATTAATCAGTCAATCAAAACAGGAGAGACATTTAAAAGCAAGCAAGTGTTCATTCTGTATGAAATTTACCATCACTATGTATATTCAGAAGTTTGGGGTTTGTAAAATGTATTACTGTAATTACTCAAGTCTTCAGTGTCACATGATCCTTCAGAAATCATCCTTATATTGAAAACATTTATTATTATTATTAATGTTGAAAACCGTTTTTTTTTTTTTTTTTTTGAAAACTGTGATACATGTATTTCCCCTCAGGATTATTTTATGAGTCTAAAAGTTCCAAAGAACAGCATTTATTTAAAATAGAAATATTTTGTATATCGTAGTATTTATTATAATATATAATATTATAGATATCTTACTGTTACATTTGTTCAGTACAATAATGAAAGCCCAATTCTGCCACAGAATGAAAAAAAATAAATAAATAAAAAAGGTAATTGCAAATGTTTATGCAAATTGTCTCGCAATTCAGAATTCATCACAATTCTGATTTTCTGTTTCGGAATTCTCCAATCAAGCTGTAATTTCATCAAATTATCCAAATTGTTAGCAAAAAAAGTGTGAAAATATTTAATTGTGTGTATTTAAGATGCATACATTTCTAGCTAACTTAACCCTCTAGTATGTCAAAAAAAGTATGCCATTTTCAGCCAAGCATATTAAAAACATAATTCCCTCTTAATATAATTGTGATAATTATCCAAAGTAATTAAAGGTATAATTAAAATTATAGAACATTAAATAAACAGTGACTTTAAAAACAGTGCAGACTGTAATGATATTGATCTCATCTTTTTAAAATCGTATTATACATCGTAATTCTGTTTTTTCTTCCACTTTTTTTGCAATTTTAAGATTATATCTCACAATTCTAAGTTTACATCTTGCAATTCTGCCTTGATATCTGACTTTACTACTTAGAATTTGATTTCAGAATTTCCTAGCAATTCTATTTGTCACAATCACCTTTTTTATTTATTTTTTACATTCATTTTACAAGTTTTACAATATAATGTCTTTGCTGTAATATAAAGTAGTAATGTATTTAAAAATAATAATAATAATAATAAATTCTGATCCCAAACCTTAGTGTATTAACATGTATGTGCACCAGCACAGATGAATAAGATGTGAATAAGATTCCAAAAAAAAAAAAAAAATCACAAACAAAAGTCTCAACGGTTCTGTGTGTGCTTTCTGTTAAAAAGAGCCCCCATGAGCACACAGATGTACATTTGAGGGCAAACTCAAATGTACGAGAGATCAGAGAGATGACATTTGTGGTTGGAAAAAATAGTGCTCTTTCGTTCCTCGTACTGTTTGCACGTGATATCAGTGACGCTGACCTTTAACACACTGTTATTAACACTGGAGATGTTTTTCATATAGCCTGGGTGTCATGATTACAGACTATTTCGCTGTACATTGTTTCAACTTTGAATTCTTTCAGCTTTGTATTACTCTACATTTCATTACTTCATCTAATACTATGTTTCCCAAAGAGACATCTTTATCCAAGGTTAGCACAAAGTTGCCCAAAAAGTATTTTTTGTACAATCATATACACTGTTTGCACTGGTACTCTAACAATTTCATCCTTTCTTTTATTTCTGTGGGACTTTTAATTCTTTCCTATTCATCCGAATGAAAACAAACAAGTATTTTACTTTTCTTTTCCATGTAAAAACAAGTTTTGATCAGATAAAGGTCTGTCCGAGTCTGATCGACTCTCAACCTGCACAGTAATTCAAAACAAGGTTATACAAGATTGTCAGGAATGGGTTTTTAAATCATGGACTATTTCCAGCGTTGTTACATTATATGACTATTAGCCTACTGATTGCTACATTGATAAAATGGCAGCGTATAACATGGATAAAATCTTCCCCGCTGTGATTCATCAAGCACGCACAGCTCGTATACATTCTTATAGTCTCTCTCTCCTTCGTTTTCACTCGCTCTCCTCCCCTGTGTCTTTTTCATCTTTAAATATCCATTAGTATGGAGGGTCGAGACATGTTCCTTGACAACAGTAAATGAATTATGTAGAAATGGATTTACAATTTACAATATACCTTGCAAAACTTGTGAACATCATATACAAATCGTATTGAGATGTTTCAGACCATATTTCAGGTATATATCAGGATGCATGGTCTTTTTTTTTATGTATATACAATGTTGGTGAAATGTCAATTTGTAATTGTATAAGATATATATGCATATTGTTTTGTCCATATCCTAAAACTTCCAGTTTACATGAAAAAAAAAAAAAATCCCAGTTTCCCAGTGCAGACTTTTGAACCCCACTATATATACAAACATATCAGCTTTCCAAATGAAAATCGCTGGCTAATTACTTTCCAAAAGTTTTCTCCTTTATTCAGAAAGTAAAATGAAAGTACAATTTCCATTCAAGCAGCTCTCATTCATTTCGATTTGTTCCTGAAAGCTTGGAATCAGTCAGAACACAGTATCCCTTTTGTAGTGAAGGAACTACATTGATCATACATTGTCATAAAATCACTTACTTGTCAAGGTAATTGCCTCAAAAGTTTCACTTACAGTGCTGATCTTTTCTTCGGCACACTGTAACAAAAAAAAAAAAACAATGTTGTCACAATATAAAATATATTCATTTTCATTCGGTGCTGCATCACTTAGGTTTCTGTGGTATGAAATTGTAACCATTAAAATGACAACAAAGGGATTTAAATGCAGTATTACAATTGTACTGTATTACAGTATTACAAAAAAAAAATTGGACTGGCGAAGTGATTGATAAGAGATACACACAACCTGAAACCCATTTAGATGAAGAACAGTATTGAGGAAAAAAAAAAAAAAAAGGTAAATCACAGCATGCTGTTGATCTGTGTTGAAAAAAGTGGGGATCTCTCCAAGTGACAGTTCAAAAACATCTATTCTGTAATGAAAGATGAAAATATGCTGAAAATGTATTCATCTTCAGGCTGTCTGAGATGTAAATGAATTTGTTTAGCCATCAAAACAGATTCGGAAAAATGTAACAGCATCTCTTTCTCACCAATGAATCCTCTGCAGCGAATGGGTACCGTCAGAATGAGAGTCCAAACAGCTGATAAAAACACAACAAAAGTTCACATGTAAGCAATCCTCAAATCTGACTTCAAACCATTGCTTCTAGCAAAAATACCAATCAATAATCTATAATAAAGCTTCCACCAATAAAAAGTCCATCCGCATCAAAATCCATCAACATATTTGTTTTGGCATATTTTGCTTGTGATTGGTGCTTGATCGGTTTCTGATTTGAGATTGCTTTTTCACTGAAAAAAGCAATATTATGTTAAAAAGTCTAAATGACGGATTTGTTTATTACAAACATGCAGTTTATGGATTATTGTGATGTTTTTATCAGCTGTTCAACCTCTCATACTGACGGCACCCATTCACCACAGAGGATCCGTTGGTGAGAAAATGATAAAATGCTAAATTTTCATTTTTTGGTCAACTATTCCTTTAAAGAGCCGTCGACATGGGCGAACAACCGGAAATGTTGCTACAATATCGAATATGCTGATACGGCTGCTTAAGGTGCAAAATGGAACAGTGTGAGAGAAATTAAATCAGACGTTTGATAACTATACGGACATTGTTCCACTTAATGTACAGATCTACTTAAGTGTGCAGCGAGCGAGAGCGAGTGAGGCACTGCTGAGAGTCGCTATGCTACGTTACTAAAGGCTATAATTAGTAGTATTCTCACATATCTTGAGAACATATTAGAGACGAAAAGTCACTTGTAAAGACCCACTTGAATAGCACTCAAAATTTGTCTCTGTATGAGCAATTTAATAGCTCATTTGAAGCTGTTAACCCAGGTTAACATTACATGTGCATTTCATCATGCACTGCATTAAACTGAACTTGTAAGGGCAGAGATTCCTTTCAGGAAAACCTTTGACAAATACAATATAACATCTCCGCTAGGTGATATGAGGTAGAGAGGTGGAATATAAACATAAAATCGATTGTGTCACACTTGTGCACGTTTAGCTTGAAAACGCGCTGAATAGCGCCAACAGAACAGCACTGTAAATGTGCACAGCACTGGAAAGGCTAACATTTGCAAATTAACTTCTTTCTTGGCACTTAAAGAGTCGCAACATAACTAAGCAAAAATAAGACCTCCATAATGAATTCAAAGTGCACCATCTGAAATAAAAAGATTTAGAAAGTTTCAGTTAAATCAACAGCAACTTGCTGGTGACAAATAATGTTTCACTGCCACGTTAAAAATTCTGTAAAATCACTTAGTGTATTTGTATGGTGTTTTAATATATAGCAAACAACTTACAGTCATATGCAACCTATAGCAGTGAGCATAAAAATAATGTGTTACTAACTAAAATACTGAGGTCTTGCCTGTTTAAAATTCAGTTAATATTGTTAAATATAATGCAATATTATTATACAACTAAATATTAGTAAATATAATGCAAATTAATACCAACATAAATTACATTAAATAATTTACAGTGTGATCATAAAGCACAAAGGATGGAATATCAAAAAAAGAAGCAGGTTTAAAAGCAGTTTGTCCTTATTAAATAAACGCTTAAGGCTGGGTGGTTTTAAGTTTTCATTTACCCTGTGTTAGACTTCCATCTGTCTACCCTTAAACAACGCCACCTCCTCTGTTCACACGACAGGTGTGTGTGTGTGTGTGTTTTCCAGCCGCCCCAGCAAGAGCGGCACCTCACAAACCCACGGCGTCCAACTAAACCCCATGAATTATAAGCCCCTATTGTCTCTCCTTCCGCCCCTGTGTTCACAGTGCTAGTCAAACACATTTTCATTCTCATTAAAGAGATCACTAGTGACAACCCCACAAGTGCCTGCCTCACATTTAATACACAGTATATATGAGTTTTTTTTTCAGCTACACACACATTATGTCCCAGGGGCTAATCCTTATTAAAACTAAAAGTTGTAACTTTTTTCTTTTCATTATATACTGTATGTCATCTTAAACTTTTGACCATGCTTTCATAGTTATACACCATTTCAAATGCATTATCCATAAAAATGCACTTTTACCCTTGTCCCAGACCCTGACTTTCAAGCTTTAAATAAGAAAATCCATCACAAAAATATATTTTTAAAACTTTGAAAATCTAAACAAAAAGTGAAGTAGCATTAACCATTTTAATATTTGTATGCAGATTATTTATTTAAATATTTACACTGATTCTGATTACATTGAAGTAGCAATTTTAATTTAAAAAACAGTTAGTATTTCAATTTTTTTCTTCTTTTTTTAAGAAGAAATTGCATGTGATGTATGAAGAAAATTGAAATACAAGGTACAGTAGAATATAAACAGTCATCTTCTGATTAAACATGTAATTTGATCAAATTATGTAAATTATTAGCCAAAAGTGTGAAAATATTTAATTTTGTGTATTTACAATGCATAATTCCTAGCTAACTAAACCTTTTAGTATGTCAAGAAAGTATGCAATTTTCTGCCAAAAATATTAAAAACAATTTCCTAAATATAATATTATAATTGTGATAATTATCCAAAATAATTTAGAAATATAAAAGACAGATACATAGAAAAAGTAAACAAACAGTGACTTTAAAAACAGTGCAAACTGTAATGATATCGATCTCATCTTTTTAAAATCTCATTATACCCACTGTAAATTATTATTGCACATGCAACAAATTCAATCGGATTTGCACAACTGATTTTATTGGAGTACGCATATCTGATATTGTTGTAAATGCATTTAATCCTACGAATATTGAGCGTACGGTACTGCTTACTTTTTTTTTTGCACAGCATTGCCCCAACCACAGTGCAGCTGCATGCGTGTAGATCACAAGAACGGGTCAGATGTGCATGCAAGCTCCTCACTTGCACCAAAACTAACATTATACCAGGAAAGGCGGTTTATTTTATAAAAGACAAGATAAGCCCTATTCTCTCTCTCTCTCTCCCTCACTCTCTTTCTCACTGACACAAATCAGCACGGTTAGAATAAACTGCATAAGTTATCAGCTCCTTGGAAAGCAAAAGGGAGCCAAAAAAAAAAAAAAAAAAAGAAAAAGACTTCTATCACTTAATGAAAAATAGCTTCCCTTTTGGACAGAACTTCATAGGCTGCAATCAAGCCATGGCCCCCTCTTCTTGACGTGCAATCGAGGCAAATCAAGTCAGCATCTATTAATAATATTTCCCTGGCTTCTTTCATTCCACTGCATGTCCTACGACTGTCAGGGCGCGTGATGGAGCACTGCCTTTATCTCTGCTCAGGCCTGCTCTGTCACTGTGATAAACAATTCTAACAAGAATCAGAATAAAGATCTTCCCAGTAGACTCCAGGAGATAGAGGCCCTTTTTTCTCATTTTCTAGACGGCAAAATTTAATCTAGTGGCTGGGCCCTTTTTCTCCCCTCCCTCTTTTCGCCGCTTTTTTTTTCCAGCGTCACATTCAAAGAGATGCAAATTTATCAGAGCTGGGACCTGATCGACTGGAAGCACTGCGTGAATGTCAAAGCGGAGGCTTTGGAAGCGAAGACACCTCCGTCTTAGCAGGGCTGGCTAATGAGCTGAGGCTGGGCTGGAGCAGGTTGTGCTGCCCCGTGTATCCGGACGACTGGCCCCTGTCCCCTTCCTGTAAGACAGAAAGATAAAGCCACATTTGATTGACTGTAATGACTGACAGTGCTTATTTTTCCCTCATAAACTTGGATGTTTAGCAAACCGCTGTCTGTCTTTCTCTCGTATTTTCATTTTAGTTTCCAAAGTTTTGAAGACAGCTGACGTCAATGCTGCAACCACATAGGGAATGGGAAGACCAAATTAGCAATTAAAGAAAAAACATTGGTCAACCACAAATCTAAATATTGGGGGATGCATCCTACTTAACAGACATTAATTTTACGTTTATATATTCAGGTATGTATTCGATATTCAGGGATGTAAACAAAATGAAAAAAAAAAAAAAATATATATATATATATATATACAACTGGACAATGTCTTTTTATATAACCAACAGTGACACCAGCAGATAAAGTTACAGCAGGAGTCCACGTCTCTCTCGCCTCCCCTGAGCCCACTGAGTTTTAACAGATACCCTAAAGTGTGCAGTGAGTTTAGTAGGGCTAATTGAGAATGAATGAGGGAAAGTCAGGTGAAAGGGGGCAACGCCTCCATTGCAATATGATTGGATATGAAGGGTTATGTTCAGCTGTGATTGGTTAATGCTTTATTAGACAGGTGACGAACCCACAGAGTAGCATTATAAAAAGTTTCAACACACTCAGATGTATCTAGTATGATAAAACAGCACTGTTTTACCTTACATACGCATGACCAGAAAGAGTGGAAGCGCTCGTCTGTGGCATAATAAAAGCTCTGCTGCTTTCAAGCTGTGGATCGTTCTCATCCTTCATTAGCAATCACTCCAGTGTCCTGGTTTTGCTTCCACGACTTTCAGCCCCACCCTGCTTCATACTACAGTGACCTTAATAAGTCTTTAATACATTAGCTCATCCATGGACATGACTTCTGCCCGAGTCCTGACGAATTGCATCAGCTGTGGGGATGAAGACTACAACTACAACCCAAATTTCACACACAATCACAGAATCATCAAACTACGCCTTTGGTTCTTTGTTTATTTTGAATATGCGCCCTCTAGCAACAAAAACTTACATATTGTACCTTTAAAGGGTTACTCTGCCCCAAAAGGATAATTTTGTCATTAATCACTTACCCCATGTCATTCCAAACCCATAAAAGCTTTGTTCATCTTTGGAACACAATTTACGATATATTGGATGAAAACCAGGAGGCTTGTGACTGTCCCATTGACTGCCAGGAAAATACCACTGTCAAGACCCAGAAAAGTATGAAAGACATCATCAAAATAGTCCATCTTCCATCAGTGCTTCAATCTGAATTTTATGAAGTGATGAGAATACTTTGTACACAAAGGGAAAAAAAAGATTTTATTGAACAATTCATCTCCACCGCTTCAGCGTAGCGCCATTTTGGAGACGCAAACTGTGTATGCTGTTCTGTGTCAGCTGCACCACAACAATATGTTTTCTACATATATTTACACTTTGATTTGAACAAAAACAGCGTATCCGGCTTACGCAGTTTACTTCCAGCAGATACTCTCCAAAATGACGAGACAAACTGTCCAATAACATTTTTTTTTTCTTTGCGTACAAAAAGTATTCTTGTCGTTTCATAAAATTCAGATTGAACTACTGACGGCAGATGGACTATTCTGACGATGTCTTTTATACTTTTCTGAGTCTTGACAGTGGTATAGTACAGTGGTGGTACAGTGGTGGGACAGTCACAAGACTCCCGGTTTTCATTCAAAATATCTTAAATTGTGTTCTGAAGATGAACAAAGCTTTTATGGGTTTGGAACAACATTAGGGAAAGTCATTAATGACAAAATTTTCATTTTGGGGTGGAGTAACCATTTAATGGGAAGACTAATTTAAAAAGATTAAGTAAACACCGCACACACTTAAATATAACCACTTTGTTATGTCAGTGACCTAGAATGGCATGAAAACGTGATCTGTTAGAGTTTTTAGTGAGTAATCAGCTTGGAGAAATTTCAAGTAAACCTGTGTCTGACCAATATTTACCTAGCTTTGATGAATGATGATGCCAAAAATTCAAAAACAGTTAAAAGTTAACGATTAAGAAAAGCTGAACATAAGTTCCCAAATAAAATATACTGCTATGTTACTGCTTGGAGTTATTATTTTGGAATAAATGTAAAATGCTTACAAACCCTTGAGTGATGAGATTTATACTCAGCTACAATAAATATAATATTGATTGCATTAATGTAAAAATATAAAATAGTTTTTTTTCTGATAATGTTTAACCAAGCAAATGTGACTGGGACATACATGTACATTTGGTTTAAAAAAAAAAGTTGAAGACTTTGCCTCCACTTACAGTATAATATAGCATTATTATTAAATAAAACAATGAAAGCGCATTAGTTGCATGCCGCCCTTCTTTTTATTTCATAAAAGCTTTCGAATGTGCGCCGTGTACACAGTTGCTGCAACAGGAAATCTTTCAATAGCATATTCGTAGTGCACTATACTGTATAAAACCACATGACTTCCTTTGCCTCTCCTCTTTGCTTTTAGTCAAAAGCAATGTGTGATAAGCAAGCTCATCGACGCATTCTGTCACACGTACTCCCATCATACCTGCATCCTGACAGTAAAGACATTATAATAGGCCTTTGGGTGACCAGAATAAGAGGCAGGTGCTCTGAGCACAGGATATCTGGCCCATCAGGCATAACATAACCTGACAGCTGGGAAACCCTGCACTCACGGGGGGTGAAAATGCATTGATCAGCTTAACACTGTGAAAATCTCCGAATGCGAGAGACTGGAGTGGAGAGTAACAGCTCGAAGACAATAAAAAAAATGTTGTCTCGGAAGATTTGATCAATATAGTTCAATTGGAACCCACGAGTGCTGTTTCTAACAAGTTAAATTGTGTTTCCAGTCCATTTAAATAAAAAAGAACATTATTAAAATTGTTTATCGCCTTTTTTGGCCCAATTCCGCTGTTTATTTCAGAATCCATCAGCATGCCATGTCTTTAAAAGCACAGGAAAATGAAACACCAAAAATAATAAATAATTTAAGACTATATCAGCACTCAAAAGAGGGCCTCCTCACTTTTAACACATTCCTTTTTTCATATTTGCACGTTTGCTCCATACAGATATACATCATCAGTTCACTTCCTGTTTGTGATGGAGTATGGTTGTTTTTATCCTCCTCTCTCCCGTTCGGGAAAAAAAAAAAAAGAAGGGAAACCCACTCGGCAAGGCGGAGTCCTGATACATATTCAACCTAAAGTAACCCAACATGATAGAATGATACTTTATCTTGCGGGACGCGTTCGCGTCTTTGGTGAGGGTGGGTCTGAAAAGAAAAAAAGTGGGTGAGATTGATTAGCTGTGAGCATGCTGTTGGCAGGGGTGGTACAGGCGGCAGTCTCCGGGAAGGGGGGGGACGCTGGATGAAAGGCTACTCACTGTATCGGACAGGTGAGGGATGACACCTGGGGGAGAATCGGTAAATAAAAGCAAAAGCGGGTAATCCGTTTGGAAGCAGGACGAGTGGGTTCTGTGGGTGGGAGGGGGTGCCAAGTGAGAAGGTCTGGAGCGCTGGGACTATAGAAGTTCTGTCGTCATGAGGTTCCTACCCACACCTTTCCCTCTAACCCCCTCTGTGACAGCTTCACACTCCAGATCAGCAGCCGTGGGAGACCAGCATCTAATCCATCCTCGCTGCAGCCTTATACATTTTTAATTGCGCACGCGAGAGAACCGGGACGAGGGACAGAGATTGAGCGCGATGTCTGGAGCTGTATTAGAGAGGCAGGGCTTCTCAAACATCTGCCCCGCCCATCCCAATAAAGTTAACAGAGGGCTATGCAAATGAGTTTGCACCCCTCGCCAGCCCGCTTCCATTCGGCTTTGATTGACGCGCTGAGCTTCTCTTATCATCTCTCATAACACTGACAGTGGACCAAACCTTGAAGCTTGAACGCATAACACGCCGAATGGAAATGTAAAGGCTTTATTTCAGCACATGATAGCTGACCTTGGAGAAATTACCTTTTGTGGCACAATGTTGTCAAGCAAGAGCAGATTATAAAGAAGTTATTTGTGTGAACTGCTTCTTATTAGCATAAAGGAACAGGTCACCCATTATTTACTCATCCATATCATTTCAAACCAACTTGACTTTATTTCTTCTGAGAACACAAAAGGAGAAGACTCTGCTGGTTGTTTTTTTCTCATGCAGCTGCAATGAATGGAGACTGAAGTTTTCAAGCTTCAAAAAAGGACACCGAATGTAATCTATATGACTCATGCACTATATTCCAAATTGTATGAATGCAATTATGCCAAATTTCACTTACGTTTTCTCCTGAAAGCATCTAGCAGAGCTATGGTAGGATTTCCAGTGAACGGCAACTCGAATTCTGGCCTTGCGTGGCTTTAGAATAATAGGAATATCTCACACAAGTTGTATGAATCACTTTTATGGTGCTTTTGTGTCCTTTGAAAAGTCGTGCATTGTAATTGCATGAAGAAGAGCAAACTTATTTCATAACAATAACAAATTTCATTTTCAACTTCTCTCCTTTTGTGTTAGTTTGCAGAACAAAGTCGTGGGTTTAAAACAGCATGAGGGTGAGAAAATAAAATTCTGGGTAAACCATTCCTTAAAGTTTCTAACACTGACTCTTCCTTGTATTCTGCATCGCAACAATGGCATATCATAGCAGATTCTTTGCAAAGAATATTTCTTCTTCTAAGATGTTTCTAAAGCTGCTTTTCTGAACATGTTTTTTTGTCTTTAAGGTGAATTATATACTACACTACAATCAGGCACGCTCTTTACCTATTGATGCATTTGTATGTCACAAAAAGAGCTATTCTGTGAATTATTCTGAGAAAGCGAATGGGAAATTTGATGGTTGTGTTTTTATCTAGTGAAACGGCTATATATTTATTTATCCATTTCCACAATTATTCATTCGTAATCCTGTTACACTGAACACGATGCTGAAGCTCATTTCTATGTTTAGAATTTTATATAGATTTTCCTGATATTTATTTCAGCCACACTTCATTATAACCATGATTAGATAGAGCACAGGTTTCCAGAGCACTGACATTTTTATTAGGACCACGAATTGGGAGGGGTGCTGGGGGGGGTAATTCCTCTGGCATCTGCCACATCAAGATCTGAGGACAAAAGTCTCCCAAAATTGCCATTCTCCATGCATATTAAAGAAACTTGTCATCCAGACATCACGGAAAGCTACAAAAGATAAGAGGCACAATCCCTTTGGGGCAGCATTTCTTGCCATCAGAATGGCAAAATTATAACCATAAAAATGTCCAATTTAGTGGAAAATGCTTGATTTTAGTATGTTTTGCATAAAAGCCAGTGCATTTAAATTGCCCATGCCAAAAAAAAGACAAATTGGCAATCCATGTTGAGTCAGAATTGACACTAACGCTATAACAAAGGGAATATGCATTACAGTGGACTGTAGAGAGGCACTCTACCTTCTGAAAGGTAGAGTCCATTGAGACTGTAAATTAGGATGGAGGAACGGGGAGATGCACTCTTCGCAGAGAGTTAATGTGTGGCGCATATGCTGCTTGAGAGAAATTTCGCTTGTTCCTTTTCATACGTGCGGTCTGTCGTAATGTTAGGATGTACACAATCGTGACGTGATGTGAATTGAATGCGGCATTCTTGAGCGTAACCTGCATTTTGCACGTCCTTTATGAACGAGAATCACGTACATCATGTGATGCCAATCCGCTAGAGTACCTTCTCAAGACACATTTAAAGAGCACAGGCGTTTCGAGGTTCATTTCAGGTTACATCTCATTTACCCTCTGCATGGTAAACATACTCTCTGCTAAAGTAGCACACTTCAGTTAAATCCTAATAAATTAATCAGAGATGTTAGTGTTAACTATTAAAAATCATTTTCAGTAATTTAAATAAAGCTGAAAAAAAACTAAAGAAATGTTGCCTCAAAACCAAATTAAAATAAGTTAAAAATTTCTACATTTTGCAAACTAGGGCTGGGTGATATGGCAAAAAATTAAAAAATAAACCTTGATTTTTTTTGTAACGTTTGACCAATACTCAATTTTTTATGATTTTTAACTAGTCAACTTGAAAATGTAACTACAACATAATTCAAGTAACTTTTCTTTATTAACCCTCTAGTTATAGAAAATTCTGTTCCAAGTGCACCACACATGAAGTTGTCTACATGATCACCTGTTAAATATCTTTGCAGAAAAGAAGCATGAACTACAACTACATCTTGTACAAACTTGTCTCATACATATTATATGTTAATAAATAATACAAGGAAAATTCTTTAAAAAAAAAAAGTCAAAGTAATTTAAATTCAAAATGACTGAAGGTATAACACCAGTAGACTATTGTTAACTATAAATGTTTTATAAAAACAATGAACAGCAGCTTTCAGCCTATTACCATAATGCAAACATGATATATCAGACATACAGTATGTTAGCAGCTCTTCACAGGTTTTTTTTTATTCGATTACACGGCTTTTCCATTGTTTATTCTATGTAAACATGGACACGTTTGAATGTTGCACTCGCGCCTCTTTCAGCGTCTCATACATGTTATTGGCATTCTAAAAACGCAGAGCTCAAGTTAAAAGAAGTTCACTCCCATCTTCTTGCATTTTTTTCCTATTCCACTGCCCGCGTCGCATCTTTGTCAACACAAAAGTGCATTCTGTGTGAATGGCGTCTAGCGATATGAGTGCGTCACATGTGAGCGGTTAATCACATGTGCTGATATGCGGTTGAATGGTCCTTTTTTCTCTTTACTGTTATCATTGGCATATTGTCAAAGTGTCCAGTTGCCGCGATTCCTCGATTTTTAAAAATAAAATCGTGGCAAAACATTAAATTCGAATTAATCTGTAAAATCTAATAAAATCACCCAGCCCTACTACAAAGATACTTAAACTAAAATTAAAATAAAAACTTAAGTTATAAAAATAAACACTATTCAAAATATTAATATATATAGTAATATTAAGGAAATAATATTAAAATAACTCCTGAATTAATACATGATTACCTTCAAACTGTTAAAGTTTTTTACATTTTTTTTGTCTTTTTTTTTTTTAACTGAGATTGTTACCTTAATGGTCTATTTCTACCTAATTTACCACAGTTTTACTGTGGTATCAATAACTGTATCTATAGCATAAAAAACTAAACAAAATAAAACATTATAAAAAACAAAAATAACTATGGTAAAAGACCCCATTTTTACAAGACCTTGCACGGCAATAAAATTAATTATAATTTAAACTAACAATAAAAGTGACCAGGGTCATAAAAAGTAAAAAAACAAGTACCTTTTAAAACAGGTTTTCACTCCCCGCTGTCTGCCATTGGTCGACGAAATGAATAGTACTGCCCCCAAACTCACACTATTGGTTGAGCCAGTGTTGCTGGGTCAATCTGGTCAGGGACTAAAACAAACAGAACAACGTTTTGAAAACATCAAAGAATCATTCCACAAATGGCTTACCTATAAATGCTTCTACATATTAACCAGGGAAAAAAGCGTTTTAACACTAAAAAAAAAGTACTTTAAGGTTAAAAACTGCTGTTTTAGACATTGAAAGTTAGTGCACGCTTTGTTCTTTCAACCCAGAGGTGCACTAAACAATTATTTCAGTTATATTCAGAGCAATCAAAGCATACGTCTTTGTATTCCTTCCTTTGCAGTTTTGCTAAGCAAGCATTCACACATCTTAACAGCGATTTAGAAGCAACACATCAGCTCGCTCTTAAAGACACAATCAGACTTGTTTCCACCGTCGACAGTCGATTTTCCTGACGTGTGCTCAGCAACCTCTAGAAAACTTTCTTTAGTCGCCTCAGGTGAAGCACCTTCATTTCTCACTTTGTCTGTGTAATTTATGGAAATATCTGAGTGTTCTCTCCGAGGCGAAAGCGGATTTCCTGAAAGATAAGTGCAAAATTCCACAATGCCGATCTACCAAGTGGGTAAACACGGAGTGAGAAAATAACACCTCGGGAATGGTCTATGGATCAACATTCTCCAAAATATGATTTCCTAAATCCTTTATAAATTATAATAACACTGATAAGCTTTCGGCTTAAGTGATCCATGGAATCACTGGCTTGAGAGTTTAACACCAGTACCTGAAGAGGTAATTCTGATGCAAATGAGACGGAAGACTTCCTAATAAATGCCACTGGGTGGTGAATAAGGTCCAGGTGGGAGTGTTATTTATACAGTTTGGGTAAAGACTTGCATCAGAGATTGAGAAGAAACGGATTGTTGCTAAGTTGAGCCACGGCTTAATGTATTGTGAGAGGTTTTGCTCGGTTTCTCACCGGTATCGGTGGTATTCTCACTCACTCTATGGAAAACGCACACACATCTGCACTGCTGACTGGCCTATTTTCCCATCATTTGATAAAATTAATAAAAATCAAAAAGAATTTTCATTTTTTTAAACATACATTACCAGATTTTTAAAAATGTTTTTGAAAGACGTCTCACCAAGACCGCATTTATTTGATCAGAAATACAGTAGAACTGTAAATTACTATGTTAAAATGGAATGTACTACTGTGATTTAATCAAACTATTGGTGTTATGTGCTGGCCGACGTGTTCGTAAGTAGCTTAAGTTCTGAGGGCCTTGAACGTGAATTTTTTCCCTCTGTATTTTGAAGATGAAAAAAATCATAATGATATCATATCATCTGTGCAGATGTGATACAGTGATAAATTTACCCCTTATTACTCATGTCACGGCCATAAAAGATTAATACCCCTCCACAGTTTTAGCTCGCTCAAAGGCCATCTCCAGCCATTTCCAGCTATTTGTTATAATTGCCTTGACAAACCCTGGTTTCATCTCAATTAGCACCTGAATAGGCACCACTAGAGCTAATAGAAGCTGTTAGTCCAGGCGCACAATTTAGGCTGAACAGAAATGGTGATGGGTAAAATGCAATTGAATTCCTAAGTGCCTGTGCCTACTTTGTTTGCCAATCAACTGTAGACTCGGGCTTTGTTTCACTAG
Source organism: Labeo rohita (assembly GCF_022985175.1). Classification (NCBI taxonomy): domain Eukaryota; kingdom Metazoa; phylum Chordata; class Actinopteri; order Cypriniformes; family Cyprinidae; genus Labeo; species Labeo rohita. The sequence continues at coordinate 11,328,481 of NC_066885.1, forward strand.
ATACCTTTTGGGGATCCTAATGGAGCAAGTCCTGCCCCCAGGCAATTGGTGCCACTCAGGCAGTCTATTGTTTTTCCTCCTAGGGGGTACTCTTCATACGCAAGGAGTAGAGAGAATGGCTATGTGAATTAACCAGAGAAATTAAAGAAATCACACATGCACCAGATCACGCATTTTATAGCTTTAACTTTTGTTAAATCTGCTAGATGAAAACAGGAAAGTTCAAACTATTATTAGCTGCATTTTCTCTTTCTTTTTTTATTGGCCAAATACATAATAAATCCAGATCTTTTGGCAAGAAGTCTCTTACAGTACAATACTGAATAAACATGATAAGAAAACACAATAGCTTCATTAATGATTTTATAAATGCCAGTAATTTTGCTAAAAAAAAAATGTACACTAAATAATTAGCTGATTTAGATCTATTCATTAAACTTTAGAGCAACTTTTTTCAGCAAGCACCTTCATTTTAGCATCTTTAATTTTGTTTAAACAGTTCTCTTTTCTTACGTTTGAGTCTGCTTTAATATCAGTATTAAAATTTTTTTTTTTTTTGATGAGCCCCAAACTGAAGAATTTTACAATTATCTGACCAAATAGATAATCAGTACTCACTAGTAACTGATTACATGTAATCTGGATTACATAATCAGATTCCAAAAATTAAGTACTTGTAATCAGACTCCAGTTACTTTTATTGATTATATAATTGCATATTATTCACACAATAGCAATAAACTTCAGAATTTATTGATTGATTCTTTAAATTAATCACTCAGTGTGTTATTCAATCATGTATTGGCATGTGTTGTCTTCAATCATGTTTTTTAAACAATTAAAAATTGCACAAATTCACATTATTTCTTATTTACATGTAATACGGGGATTCCGAAACTTTTTTCCCCATCTGAACCTCTTTTATCTAATAAATTTACTTGAAGTAATCCCTGAGATTTTTAGGTAATAAGGTAATAATTAAGTAACACATTTGCATATTCACAGTTCAAAAGTAATCTAAAAGTAATCCAAAAAGTAATCTTAAGATTCCTATTGGACTGACTCAATTTCGCTTGCGGAATTTCACGGAGCAATGTCTAAATTAATGTCTGTAAACATAATGGATAATGACCTGATCATTTTTTGGATTTTTTTTTCTTACAGTGCATAGTACGAGTTAAAGTTAAAAAACAAGCTCTTGTAGAGCCTTCCTTTCACAAATGAAAACTCAGGGAAAGTACATGGTGTTTGGCTCGAAGCGACGACCTTGAATTAGCTTCCAGTACCCTGAACCAAGCCTTAATCAATACGAGCTAAGGAAATACCTCAAAGTCAATAAGAAAGTGATAGACTGGTACTCATCTACCTCTTACAGAGCCAGTTATTTTCTTTTCTGTTTGAGAAAGTGAGAAGAAGTGAGAGAGAAAAGAGATGTTTAAGAAGTCATCTTTTCACCAGCAGTACAGAAAGAAAAAAATAGTTTGTAAAGGGCAATGGATAACTGGAGTCGTGAGGTATTCTAGGTATTTCAGTACAGAGACGTAGGGAGAACATAAAAGCACTTAGGTGAACTAACATCCCTTAAGTCCTAAAGAGCAGAGATACAAAGAATGTCTGTCCTTAGTCTTGTCCTTAAACACTCTTCGTTTTGCATAAGATATGAGCATAATATTCACACACCTACACTGTCACCGAATGGTGACTTAATTAAATTTGTCTTTGACCAGTAAATTATTCAGGGCATACTGTACGTAATTAACGGCTACCTAAATTATATCTTACTGCCATACACAGAATTAATGGGGATTTGTTAAATGGCTTTATCCAGTGACAAAAGGAAGCTTGCAAGGGAGAAAATAAATGGTGCTGTAACCATTCAGTTGAGAGTAGATATAACTAATGTACAGGTTGTGTTACAGCCGTGGAATGTCTCTAATACGCACTTGGACATCAATAGAGCAGCATAGCTGAAAAATTGCCATTCGGAGAGATCATGCTTTCCCTTATAAAAACGTCCAACCTGATCTAATGACAAAAACATACCTGTGTGCACTTTTGCACAAGACACAAAATGTATGTTTCATGGCATATTCGATGTAAAATGTCCATTGAGTGGCGCTAAAAGAGTGTTCAGTTTTTCCCCCAGAAAAAAAAAAAACATAATAAAACATACATATGGTACGTTTTATGTGACACTGGTTTTGTACACGTCACTGAAGTTCTGACTGGAAATGTCCACTGAGTGGCGCTATAACTCTAATGCTCCGTGACGTGTTAAAATAACGTACCATCGGCACTACACCTAAACCTACCTGACAGCATGTACAAAAGCAAATGTGACCAAAAAAACTCAATCGCAAACTTGCTGTTTTACCTTGTTTTTTGATCTCTCATCTTTCAGCTCTTTCATCGTGAGTCATGTTTTTCATGGGATTTGTACCCAAGGATGCCACATTTTAAGTCCAATTCTGTGTTGGATGAGCTACCGAGCAAGCTTGTTGTGCCCCTGAAAAATTATTACCCCTTCTTGTTGAAATCGCTACGTGATTGCCTAATCCTAACCCCACACCTAACTCTAAACCTACCAATACTAGGGGGGTAGTAATCTGGCATGGGTCAGAATTTGGCACAACACCAGAAAATGAAACATATGGAGTTGTAAACATAACCGTGTATAAAAACAATTACAAGTGCTTGCTGTTTCACCACTTCTAGTGTTCATTTCTGTTGAAAACTGCAGTAATATGTATTTATTAATGCGTATTTTGCAGAGCAGAAAACAATGCAGTCTCTCTAAAGGGGCATCATTACACACTGAACTTCCTTTAACTTGACTTTAACTCAGCGTAAGTGCTGAAAACGGAGTGAGACACTACAACATAAAATATATGCAATTTGTGAAATTGTGTTTATATAGCAGTTCAATAAGCAGGAAATCAATGTCTACGTTATTTGATAACTTAGATATTTGAGTTGATTCTTAAAATGTACTTACAATTTTAAGCCAGCTGGGTAACAAACCCAACTTTTAAGTTTAACAAACCAAATTTTTAAGTTAGTCAACTCAAATACAGTCATGATCAAAAATATCAACCACCTTTGCAATTCTGTCAGAAAATGCAACCCTTCTCTCAGAAAATTGTTGCAGTCGCAAATGTTTTGGTATTCACATTTATTTTTTTGGACAATTGGACAATACAAAAAAAAAAAAAAACAGCGAAGAAAAGTCAAAATTATTGGCACCCTTAACTTAATATTTGGTAGCATGCCCTTTGGAAAAAATAACTGAAATCAATCGCTTCCTGTAACCATGAATGGGTTTCTTACACCTCTCTACTGGAATTTTGGAACACTCTTCTTTTACAGACTGCTCCAGGTCATTCAGATCTGGACTCATTACTGGCCATTTCAGAACTCTCCGGCACTTTGTTTGTAACCATGTCTGAATGCATTTTGAAGTGTGTTGTCATTGTCCTGCTGGAAGACCCATGATCTCTGGTGGAGACGCAGCTTTCTGACACTGGCCACTATGTTGCGCCCCAAAATTCTTTGGTAATCATCAGATTTCATGATGCCATTCACAGTCAAGGCATCCAGTGCCTGAAGCAGCAAAGCAACCCCAAGACATCTTTGAACCTACACCATGTTTGACTGTAGGGACTGTGTTCTTTTCTTTGAAGGCCTCATTTCTTTTTCTGTAAACAGTGCCATGATGCCCTTTACCAGAAAGCTCTACTTTTGTCTCATCTGTCCATAATGCATTCTCCCAGAAGGATTGTGGGTTTTTCACATAAGTTTTGGCAAACTCCAGTCTCGCTTTTTTATGCCTTTTTGTCAGCAGTGGTGTCCTCCTGGGTCTCCTACCATAGTGTCCCTTTTCGAGGGATAGTGCGAGTTGACACTGTTGTACCCTGTGTCTGCAGATCAGCTTGAATTTGTTTGGAAGTTAATCTGGGTTCTTTATCCACCATTTGACCTCTGTTATAATTTTTCATTAATTTTGCTCTTCCGTCCACATCCAGGTAGGTTAACTTCAGTGCCATGGGCTGTAAACCTCTTGATGATATTGCACACAGTGGACACAGAAACAATAAGATCTCTGGAGATGGACTTGTAGCCTTGAGATTGTCCATGTTTTTCCACAATTTTTTCTCTCAAATCCACAGACAACTCTTTACACTTCTTTCTTTTCTCCATGCTCAGCGTGACACACAACACAAAGGTTGAGTCAACTTTTCTCCATTTTAACTGGTTGCAAATGTGATTACTATATTGCCCACATCCGTTACTCGCCACAGGTGTGTCTAAATACAAATTACAGGAGCATCACATGCTTGAAAAGCAATTATTTCTTACAATTTTGACAAGGTGCCAATAATTTTGTCCAGTCCATTTTTGAGTTGCTGTGTGAAATTTGATCAAGTTTGACTTTTCTTCTCTGTTTTTTGTGTTGTTGCAGTGCAAACAAAAACAATAAGCATGTGAAAATCAAAACATATGCAATTGGAACAATTTTCTGACAGAAGTGTTGCGTTTTCTGACAGAATTGCCAATATTTTTGGCCTTGGCTGTATCTGTCACTTAGTACTTAACATTTTGAGTTGACTAAACTTATTTGAGTTGATTGAACTTAAACTTTTAAGGCAGCAGGGTAACAAATTATTTTACATTGAGTCAACAAATTGTGTTTGTTTTTGTTGTTGTTTTTACAGTGAACCACACCAACACAAATATTTTAACCTCACATTACATTCATATCCTAACATTCAAACCTTTTTAGGTATAACACTGGAGTTCAAATACTTTTGTGGGCTGCTCCGTATTAACAAAAGTCAACAGATGCATGCAATAAAAGCATACTGAAACTAATTTAACTCACTTTCCAGTCTTTTTCATCATAAAACTGACAGGGACAATTAGGTCTTATGCTAAAGAGGTTGAGGGGGGGGGGGGCTTGATGGAAAGTGGACTAACATCGTAGGGAATAAGTTGACTTAAATTCCTGACCTTTGATAATGTTTATCCAGACCCTCAAAGCCTCCCTGAGCCTCCTGATGCATGTCAAGTTCGGAAGTGGGGTAATTTAGAGCTCATGCCCATTATGTAAACATGAGGGAAGTTCAGTTGACATGTAACTCATGTATTTTTGAATCTGATTAAAGCAAACCATGGGTCAAAACTTCAGTGCCATCGGCACAGGCATGGGTCAGTCTTAAATTATGCAGCAAGTCAGGGAGCGAAAAAAGACCTAAATTAGATGAAGGAACTCAAATGTTGCCACTGGCACACCACCTAATTCTAGTCCCACTGAGCCAAAAAGACCCATAACTTGTTTCTGACACTTAGATTTGACTTAGCATTTGAAAAATGGAATTTTACAGTAAGAACATTTAAATAATAGGAAATGCTGCAATGAAAGTGTCTAAATGTGAACCACAGTCTACAATTTTAACAACTGACAAAACAAATCAGCGCTTGAAGATTTTCAGTGTATGTATTTAACTCTAAAAATGGTTCTAAACAGCATGAGACTACTGACATAAATGTTTTTAATTACAACTGCATATAATTATAACTACTTTCTTTAGGTAGATGTGCTTCTAAAATTAACTATCAAAACAATTAAGAAACCTTTAAGGAATTTGATTATAGCATTACAGAAGATCATGTATTTTTTCCCATTTCACTGTGCTACCATAGCATCATTTTAGCGTTCTTTTCTTTTTCTTTTTTGCATGTCATTTAAGGGCTAGCCAGGGTTAACATGTTAAATCTGTTTTATGAGGTCTGTTGGAGCCCACTCTTCAACAATACATCTGTTCAACAATTATTAGACCGTTTTTGTCATAAAAAATTCAACACCCCCGAGTGTCGCATGAGTAAGACCTGAAAATTTATGCAGCGAATGGAATACTTAATTTCTCCTAGGAACAGGAATGGAGTAAAAAAAAAAAAGAGAGAGATTCACTTATAAGATTCTCCAATTAGATATGTTGAGGCGATTTTGTTTTGGTGTATTTGATGGACAGCTAAATGAATTTCTCTGCTAAATAAAAATGTTGAAGGCTACTGTGAATAGCACAGCAGTTTAGAATGATGTATATATTTAAAAAAAAATAACAAATCTTAATGAATAATACTATTATTAATCATTAAATATTTAAATGGTATAATAAAATAATGTTAGTTTTACATTTAAATATTCACATTTAAATTAATTTACATTTTAAATTAAGTCCTTTCTGAGATTTTGATATATTGAAGGTGCCTGAGTGGGAAGTTCTTAATTTTGTAAAAGTGAAACCCATGCTCTAAGGCATAAAAGTTGAATTATATGTAACATGGGGGGTGAAACTGTAATGACACATTCCATGACAGATGTCTTTAATGAACCTACACCACTATGACCTGAAAATATGGACACATTTGGATTCAACGCATTCTCTGCACTTAATTTCTTTCATTTGTTATTTAATGACCTGCAGAAGCAAGTAGTGCATTTCTTTATAACAAACCGATGGACGTCTATGCCTCATTAAGGTTAGAATAGCATTGTGCATCGTTTTTCCCCTCTTTCTGAATGATCAGAACGAAGCTTTACTAAAAGAAAGGGGCTTAGAAAATTGGAAATCGATCAGGATCCCGTTTGGCTTCTGCTGGCTTGTCATGTTCAGATCTGATATCAGAATCTCTTCATGATGTTTCTACACATCATGCAAATTTCAGCCATCTGTAGCTTTGTCTGAATGTAAACAAGCCCATCACATGGCAAGTTCTCCATCTGTAGTTTCACGTAACAACGGCAAAATCGCTCACAAACATTGCATCAGTTTCTCTAGCTTTTCTTAAAGGGATAGCTCACCCCAAAAAAAGAGAAAATTCTGTCATTTATTCACCCTTGTGTTGTTTTTTTCTTTCACAATTACACTGTTCATATATTTACAACATAAAGACAGGTGTAAGATAGACCACAGTTTCCTAAGTTTATGTTTTATATGTTTTATCTTATTTATCTTAATATACATAGACTATAGCCTTTTTCTCCTAATGACAGGCTCCTTACAGAAGAGGGCAGGAAGGTAGCAGCGCCCGGCCACTTCCTGACTCCTCTCAGGAAAGAGCAATTCCCCCAGTCCCTCCACTCTCCCTGGCTGGAATGCGTTCTGACAGGCAGGAGGGATGACCCTGAGAATCACATTATGTATATTTCTAAGCGGCCTCCTACATTTGCATGTAGGAGACAGTTAAAATAAGGCCATAAATCAGCTGCAAACATATAAATGGATTTGTGGGAGATTGAAACCCTCGGAGAGTCTCCCGAGCAAATATTTCAGGGCCTGTCTGAGAGATATCCACTGTCATTAAGCCGCGGGAGCTCTCTGACCACTCGCCGTGTATATTTCCTTCATTACATGACCAGGAAGACGGCCACGTATGGCTAGTTCGATAAATCTATCTGCATATTCCTGTGCCTGCTTTGTCATCAGGGACCAGCAGTTTAAGTGTTTTATCTTATTCTGAATGAAGAAGAATGTGTCAAAAAGGGTTTTTACACTATCAGAATGTATTTTGTATTTTACTATCAGAATGTTAAACTAAAGAATTCATAACTATCACAGCATTTCTTTGCCACATCACAATTAACACCAAAATGGTCCAAAGAAAGTTCATTATATATTATACATGTAAATTACACAGAAATTTACATAAGCAAATAAAATACATAATATATGCTGTATAGTATATATATATATATATATATATATATATAGATATAGATATAAATGTATATATAATATATATTTTACTGTGCGTGTGTGTGTATGGAAATAAAAATATAATATATATAGGATAGTATATTATAGATCTATAATAGATCTATAGATAGATGTATATATAAATATATAGATAGAGATATACAGTTTTATATAATATATTTTATTAAATTATATATAAGCAAATAAAATATATAGTAAAGTATAAAATGGTAGTATAGCAAAGATATATAGATGTAAAAGTATACAATATAAATGTATTTTATATAATGTATAATATACATTTTATTGAATTATACATATATATATATATATATATATATATATATATAGTGTAGATATATTCATATTTTTCATATCTATATCTATATCTATATCTATCTATCTATCTATCTATATATAGATATAGATTTATATATATATAAATCTATCTATATTTCTGTGAGACCTGCTAATATATTGGTAGGTTTCACAGCAAAAAAGCAATAAATAAACAAATAAATAAATAAATACCTCTCCTGCTTTAGAAGAAAAACAAGGCTAAAGTACTTTATTCAAGTAATGTCATGGAAACAACATAATTAAATAAATGATGATAATTAAATAAAAGATTTTTCTCTCTAATGACAAAATTTGAAGAAGAAAAAGACAATGGATACTCTCAGGATTTTGCATTTCATTCACAAAATGCTGCACACGATGCAAAAAACCTCACATTTAGCCCTGAAAAAAATGACCTAAATGAGCTAAATGAAAGTAAATGGCTTGTGCTTTGAAAAACATCCCTAATTCAAGCACAAAGAAATTAATTACAGTTTAACTGTGTTGCTGGTCAGCAGCCATTAAATGCGGTTCCAGTTTAAATGCTGACAATGCCATTTAATGAAGGATTAGTGACTGTCGCTCCCACACGAGAGAACAAAGCATCCCTGGAGGAAAAAATAGAAACAACTCACAGTCACAGATATGGAGTACCTTTATAAGACTTGCTGCTTTGCAATGAGGACACCTCTAGCGTGACATATCTTTGGAGAGCACTATCTGTATGCTAATGAATCAAATGAACAGGCAGAGGAAGATAAAAAAAAAAACCTAAAGTACTGCAGCTGAGAGAGAGACCTTAAAGAGTCTGTTTGCGGTGGATGATGATTTTGTGATGAGAATAGAAGATAATGATCAACGCACAGCATCGTTCCAATACACAATACAAACTGATACTGTACTTGCTCATCCATTTGTTTATTCAGAAACTATGAGCTAAGCGACTGCTCTGGAAAAGCCGAACTGGTTAAATGGAAGGAAATGCGCGAGCAGAGCCACCCAAATGAGTGGAAACTCAACAGGGCTTACATGAGCACTTTCAAAATTGTGCAAAACATTTAGGACATTTCAACAGGGTTTTGGGCAATGTGCAGATGCCTGGATTGATACTCAATATCTTTACGCAACTCCACTCAACCACAAATACAAACATCTTCGATCTATTAAATCAAAAGTGCTAAATCTCAACTTGTACTGAAAAAAAAAAACAAAAAAACCCCAATTTAAACCTGCACTGTAAATTACACTTGAATACAAAAAAACACTAAGTAGTGAGCAGTGTTGGGCATGTTACTTTTAAAAAGTAATTAGTTATAGTGACTAGTTACTTTTCACAAATAGTAACAGAGTTAGTAACTGATTTACATCATTATAAAAGTAACTAATTACCAGTGTTACTTTAAAAAAAAAAATTACTTGGATCCCCCCCAATATTAAATGTTAAATAAATGAAAATTAAAAATTAATGAAAAAAAATAAAATAATAATTAATGACATTTTTAGTTTACTCACCAGAGTAATATAAAAAAAAAAAACTATATATATATATATATATATATATATATATACACACACACACACACACACACACATCCACACATATATAAGCTTAATGGCAAAATAAAATATCTAACACTTAGCATCAGTCAGTCAAGCATTATAATATGACACAATGATAATTTAGCGTTAAACTTTAGTAATTAGAACAACCATATATGAATGCATATTTGTCATACTGACTGAACTTAAGACTTAAGACTGGTGGTAGTGCTAAACATTTTGTTTGTAATGTAGTGTTTCTATTAAAAAAAGGGGGAAAATGAAAAATAATACTAGTAAGATAACAAAAATACTATGAATTCTACCACTAATAACAATATAAAACACATCAAGGATTAATGAGCTGCTGGGTTCATGAATATTAATCACTTTATCTGCGTTCGCTCGAACTGATTTGCTGAAATCAAAACAGGGAAGATAATAGGTGAGCACCAGCCAATAAGATTACCGTTTGCGCTTTAGTTCCGCCTACTACTGGAGAAACCAGCAGTTCTTAACAGCTGAAGAATTCCAAAGGAACTGTGTGACGGAAAAAACAGCAAAGAATATCTTTTACATGTAGCGCATCAATTTTATATGTATATAAGACTCTCTCGCACTGTATCTTTCTTTGCATGTGTCTGAGACAAAGAGACGGCTAGTCGTGTGCCTTCACACTAGAGTTTACGGTTCGTCAAATACAGGGACGCTGCGAATTCATTTAGATGCCTCATTTTATTGTCAGTAATGGTAATGGCGTTGTAACAGGCAGTGTTGGACATGTTACTTTAAAAAAGTCATTAGTTATAGTCACTAGTTACTTCTCACAAATAGTCATAGTAACTGAGTTACATTATTATAAAAGTAACTAATTATCAGGAAAAGTAACTATTTTGTTACTTTAAATGCTGAATGTGAAAGTGAAAATGTGAAAAATTTTAGTAATTAGAACAGTAATGTGAATAACCATCTATGAACACATATTTGTAATGCTGACTGAACTTAAGATTGGTGGTGGTGCTTAAGATTTTGTTTGTAATTTAGTGTTTCTATTAAAAAAAGAGGGGAAAAACTAAAAATAATACTGATAAGAAAACAAAAATACTACGAATTCTGCTACTAATAACAATATTAAAAACACTAAGAATTAATAAGCTGCTGGATTCATGAATATTAATCATTTTGTCTGTGTTTGCTCAAACTGATTTGCTGAAATCAAAACAGGGAAGATAATAGGTGAGCACCAGCCAATGAGATTGTCGCTTGCGCATTAGTTCCACCTACCAGAGAAACTGGCAGTTCTTAAAAGCTGAAGAATTCCAAAGGAACTCCGTTATTTTGACAGGAAAATAAAGCTAATAATATCGTTTACATGTAGCGCGTTGATTTTGCATGTATATAAGACTCTCTCACTCTGTATCTTCTTCGTTTACAGTTCGTCAAATACAGGTGTGCTGCGCATTCATTCAGATGCTTTTTTTATGTCTGTAACGGAGGAAACAGTAATTAATTTGATTACTTGTTACTGAAAAAAAATAACGCTGTTGGTAACGCCATTTATTTATAAAGCCATTATTCCCCATCACTGGCAGTGAGTAATAAAAACAGACTAAAAACAGACGTCTGATTCATATAGAAACGCATTACTTTTTAATTTCTATCAAGAAGCAAGAAGTAACACATTATCATCATGTAAATACATAAACGATGCTGCTAGCCCTCTTTATTATTTATGAGACTGGACTCATAATCACATTACATTACTGTGCTAAGAAACCCAAGAGGTCAGAAGCGGTTTACATTAATGGGCAGAGGATGCTGAACATCACATATCATTTAATAAGGCTCATAAGTGTCATCTTGATTGGCGTTAATGGCATTGTTTTAGCACGGAAACTTTTTGTGGCCGGCATGTCAGACCATCCTCAGCCCGAGCGCTTGACGAGGTGACATACAAGGGTGCCGGCTCGCATGGCTTCATGGGTCCAATTAATATTTGAAGATATTAATGTAGATAGTAATGAGCGTATAAAAGTGGGGCACGGAGGCCTTCGGAGAGCCTATGCTGAGGGACAGAGCTTGTTTCAAAACAAGCAAATTACCAACATTCTCAGCCGGACGTTATGCGGGATATAAACAGTCGAATGGCTTCTTTTGTGAGATTTGATTCTTTCCTGCAGCTTGGCTCGTCGCCAGCGCTTAATTCTTTCTGGTAGGGAGCCACATCCACATTCGAGCTTATTTCATCACCGAAACACGTGTGCGCGATCTCCAAGGATTCTGCTCGCATAAAAAGTGATTTATTTTAACTTTCTGAGTGAAAATATGATATTTAATTACTTCTGGTGGGAAAACAGATTCATCTTCTGGTGAGTTATGGACAATCTCGCTCATGAGCGGAATGAATGTAATATCAAGTGAAAACTGTTTCATAAATCTGTGAGAAAATGCAAATGTATTTTAAAATCGGAGCCTCGCAAGGTTAAGCCAGTCATCTGGCAGCCAATAACACTCATGTTAAACACTCAAGACCACTGTCAGATATGAAGGTCTCCAGTGTAAACCAACCGAAAACTACCGTAGACAGTCGTAATGCCCGCCATAAATTAATATTGCGTACATAACCGATACGTCTACAGCATATATACAGTAAATCTGCAGAATGGTAATGTCTAAGCACCATCTTAGACATGCAAATTATGAAGGTTGCAAATGCGATTTCTACAAAGCAAAGCCTTGTTAGCAAGGAAGTACCAAACATTGAGGACAATCACGATACCTCATCACTTTGTTCTTGAAAAAAAAAGAACGAAGAAAAAAATCTTGAAATCTTGGCACTTTGAATCTCCTACTCTTTTGTGCATTTGCATAACAAAGCCCCAAAGACTAAGGTAGTGGAAGAAAGAAATATTGTAGCATCGGCCCACCCCATCTCTTGGTCTCTCTATCAACATGCCATCAGCACAAATATACACACGCACGCATCTAAAAAAAAAAAAAAAAAAAAAAAATGCATGTTCACACCCACACATGTGGATGTGCACATGCATACACAAAGCATGTTTATTCTCCCATCTTTGCACACATACACAAAAATACACATATCTCATGTTTTATACATATTAGTGCACACGCAGACACTCAACCCAAACATACAACAATCCCCTTCATGAAAAAAAGTTCCTGACAAGAAAACCCCAAAAGATCTGTAATCTTTGTAACTCACTATGAATACACAGTCAGCAAAAAAGAAAACCTTTAAAAGCAAGTTAAAAAGGAGGAAAAAAAAAACACCTCTCTACTTGACTACAATCCCCTCAGCCACCTACATATACCCCCTCCTCTCCTTTAGCACCCCACTCAGAAAGAAACAGGATGAAATGACATTATGCATATGAAAATGTCCAGAAAGATGTTTGATTTATGTATGCATTAGATGCAAATTCTATTACAGGACACAAGGCGCTTGTGAGATTTCTCTCTGAACACTCGGCTGCCCTGATCAAACCTGATCTCATTAATTCCGACAAGGGGAGAAAGATAGAAGGAGCGAAAGAGCGAGAATTGGAAGAAATTTACAACCCGGACACAGATTTAAAGAAAAAAGGGGGTAGTAAATTGCATTCTAGCCTCTAAGGCCACAGCAAACTGGCTCGGACCAGGCACCAGACCACCAGGGGAACAGCGCACTCGGTCCGAAATCATGTTTACGCAGCACAACAGCGGCCCCACACAGGGTACGCTATGAAATAAACGTTTACATTTACATAGCATTTGTGGACGTATTTAGTGCATTTAACAGTTAGAGATACAGGGGCCCAAAAGTCCTAGACCACATTGAATATCTGGGATTTGTTATCTGGATTGAATATCTGGGATATGTTTTAAGATTTCAAAAATTAATATAAAATAAAATAGAATTTGTGTTTAATTGAATTAGACAGCAAAACAGAAGCCTTTCTTAGCTGTGTTTAGGTGTTTGAACCCCTAGTTAAACTGGTGGATAATAATGCAAAAAACACTAATATTCTGGGTTCTGTTTCCAGGGATGGCATTAACTAACTAAACTAAAATAAAATAAAGGCTTCAGTCATTAAATGTTAATTCACTAAATAGTGAAAGCAAAGTTCAAAAACCCACTGTAATTGGAAATTTTTAAGTTGAACTGGTAGATGATGCAAAAAATACCAAGGTTGTGGGTTCAATTCCCATGGATGATATGAACTGAATAGAATAAAATAAAGTAGTCTTAATGTTAATAAATTAATTCACTGAATAGGGAAAGCAATATTCAGAAATTAGATATAAAATATTAGACAGCAAATAGAAGACGTTTCACCATTTCTTCAAGGCTTCTGAACCTCACTGCAATGACATGAAAAATAAAATAAAAAAATAAAATAAAATAAAATAATAAAAGTTTTAAAAAAGACTGATTGATTGAATAAATAAATTAATGAATGAATCTTAATATTATTAAATTCATATTTGAGCCCCACTGTAATTGGCAAAGTTAAAATTAAACTTGTAGATAATTATGCAAAAAATACCAAGGTTGTGGGTTCGATTCCCAGGGAGGGCATGAAATGAAAAAATAAATAAAATAAATAAAATAAAATAAAATAAAAAATAACTTAAAAGAGTTTAAAAGGAGACTGACTGACTGACTGAATGAATCTTAATTAATAAAATAAAATAAAATAATAATAAATGTAAAAAAAAAAAGATTTACTGACTGAATGAATTAATCTTTATATTATTAAATTCAATTTTTTTATTATTAAATTAAAAAAAAAAAGGCTGACTGACTGAATGAATCTAAATATTATTAAATATTTTAACCCAACTGTAATTGGCTATTTTTAAGTTCAACTGGTAGACACCAGTTGTGGTTTCGATTCCCAGCGATAGCATGAACTGAATAAAATAGAATAAAATAAAATAAAATAAAAAGTTTAAAAGAAGACTGACTGACAGAATTAACTAATGAATTAAAGAACCTTAATATTATTAAATTGGCAATTTTTAAGTTAAATTGAAAGATAATGGCGCAAAAAATTAAATAAAATTAAAATAAAATAAAAAGGACTGACTGACTGAATGAATGAATGAATGAATATTAATATTACTAAATTCATATCTAAACCCCACTTTAATTGGCAATTTTTAAGATGACACCAAGATTGTGGGTTTGATTCCCAGGGATAGCATGATCTGAATAAAACATTAAATAATCAAATCAAATCAAATATGAGTGTAAAGAAGACAATACAATAAAATAATGCATTTATTCATTGAATAGTGAAAGGTGAAAAATGCATATGTGTCCTACAATGGAGACCGTGGCGGGTACGAGAACAGAAGAGGAATCAGGACACTGCGGACCCTCCTCTATTCTTTCTTCACCTTCTCCCGTGGCTGCAATGATTGAGGTCAAGCTGAGGATTCTTTACTGGCCTAACTAATGTGATTGCATCAGAGCAATACCCTTAAACCATATCAGGTCCTGATCTGCATACTAATTGGCTCCACTGTCCTTGGCAGTGACCTTGAAGAGGCCTACAACGCTGGCAGGAGGGGAGGGGGGCGAGAGAAATACGCATACTGTCCATCCTGAGCATACATTTCCATGCAAAGACACCCCTGCTCCGAGTAACCCCTGTTAGCAGCCTATCTCCTTCTCTATGCATCAATGCAAATTATAACAATGGCCAGGGCTTTATTCCGAGGGTAAGCCTGCGTGACCCTCCGTGACAGAGAGCGGGGCAGACAAAAGGGCCCTTTCCTACTGACTGCACATGGTCACTGTCACAATGCCTCACTCTCGCCTGCATGCGCTCAAGAAATGAGATATGGGGGGGTGCCGGTTCTGCGAATGCAATTTGAAACCATAAAATGCAAAATAAAAGCATATGTTTGTAATGCCATTTCATTCAGTCCTCTTGAAGAACGCCACGTGTGTTCTCTGAAAGTGCTGAGCTATACGCTACCTTGCCTCTGACATTTCCATTGAAGCTTAGTCATCTAAATATCTGCTTAAATCCTCTTGCTGTGTTTTTTCTTAGTAACACGAGCCTAAAGGGATTATATAGTATTTTTCAGCCCAATACCATATAGCTTCTTACCTGAGGCCATAGGCTGATCTCTCATTTTTTTTTCTGAGAATGTCAAAATTTTACTGTGAACATTTTAGTGAATATTCAGCTTTAAGTAAATCATTCAATACTTTATACTTCTGTCAACAAATCAACATGAAATCACATTAACTTCCTGTTTTTCCTTTGATGATTTGATATTTTCCCCAAGTGATAAAAATGAAAATGTTGGGCAGGACTATATGACAGATTACTAAAAAAATAAAAAAAAGCTTGGTGTTGACAGATGAAGACAAACACTGATTTCTTTGTTTTAAGACCCAGATCATGTATTTATTAAGAAAATATGTACGCCGGTTTTAATTTCACATTGACTTTCTCTCATTTCCCATATGGAAATTAATATAAAACATATATTGCCTGATATATTATTTTCAGACATATATTCACTGGGCAGATGAAGATGTAAGTTTATAACATATAAAAAAATACTATTATATATTTAATTTATATATGGAACCTCATTAAAACAACACATCTGAAAACCTGATTATATATGATATGTGTTTATATAGCTATATGAAATTTTCTATATTGCATTGTATGTAGCAACTTATGTCAACGATATATATATTTTATTTACAATATATATTATTATACACACTGCACATAGTGTGGCCCATTAAATATAACTATTAAAAAAATAAAATTATTAATAATAGTAATAATAGTATTATTGCACTTTATTTAAGTCATTTTAAAATAAAATAATGAGTAAAGTGTGAAAATACTATTACATTTTATATTTAAACAAAAAATAAGTATTAAATAAAAATATATTTATTGTATAGTACACTTAAATACTACAATACCAATGCGGCAACGCATCCCCTATATTTATACTTTTACTTCGAAGATATATATGTTAATATGAAATTAATTATATATATGTTAATATGAAATGATTCCAATTTCTAATAGGTTCCATATGTTTTTACTTTATGTGAGAATATATTTCATATATGGAAAGCCAGCGTGATCTCACGGCAATTCGTATATATTTTACGAGGTGGCTAATTTGTACGAACTCACTCATACGAATTCATACGTTTTTGGCTAAATCATACATATTTTATGAGTTCCCAATTCGTATTAATTTGTACGAATGCCCTACACCTAACCCCGCCCCTAAACCTACCCGTCACTGGGGTCTAGGCAAATCGTATCACTGAGGTTGTACGAATTTGTATGAATTAGCCACCTCGTAAAATACGTACGAAGTGGCGTGAGACAGCATTGGGAAAGCCATATTTGTGTATGGGATAGTTTGAAGCTGGTCTCATGACGAATATGTACATGTGGGAACATTTTCGCGAGACGCAAAATACGTACTAAGTATATATCACTGCAATTTCCAAAAGAACTGTCCACTGTGTGGCGCTAAAAGATGAACACACATATGGTACGTTTTATGTGACGTTGGTTTGTACGTGTTACTGCAGTTCAGACTTGAAATGTCCATTGAGTGGTGCTATAACTCGAATGCTCCATGACGTTTTAAAATAATGTACCATCTGCACTACACCTAAACCTACCCGATAGTAAGAACCAAAGCAAACGTGAGTGCTTGCTTTTTTACCACCTCTAGTGTTCATTTCTGTTGGAAACTGCAGTAATATGTACTTATTGGTACGTATTTCACGTCTTGCAAAAATGTTCCCATAGGTATATTATCGTCATGAGATCAGGTTGGATAGTTTTAACATTTACATTGTTCTCTGGACTGAAATAACTTGTCTAACAGGCCTTGATCGAAGCCACAGCAGCCAGGATAGTTGTTCCATCTCTGCCTCTTTCTGCCGGCATGTGGATCACAAAGAACAAACTCTCAACATTTTTATCACAACTCTGTGATGTTGAGAGCCAGGCCTCAGTGAATCAGCTACATTTCATGTTGGATGTGCTGGACAACCTCTGAGACATTTGCTCACGTTGAGAATGGTTATCATGAAGCAGATGCATTTGCTCTGGCACTGATTATTCCACAAGAGAACAGCCAAGCAATCTGCTAGACTAACATATGCTGAATACAAAGAGTGCATTGGAGAGGCAGGTAGTAACTTGAAGAAAAGAAGTGCAATGGATACCGTCCCGTGATATGAGTCTGAATGCTCCATCACAACCGTTATTGCTTTTTTCTTAGGTGTGTAAAGAAATTCAAGAGGAGGAAATAAAAGTTATGTCAGTTTTAACGCTATGAAAAAATGTAGAGGTTTACAGAGATACTGCCAATCTGCTCTAAAGGTCTGTTTTAAGGAAATGAACACCCTCAGAGTAACTGAGATACTGTGACAAAGTGCAACCATATATTTCGCTAATGTTGTGACACTTTTAAACACAGCCATTAGATTTTATTCCACGCAATTTGATTTCACACTGTTCCATTTCCGTTTCAGACTGCGCTTCCCACCAGCTAGTTGGGAGTTTTCCCGTAGACATGGACAACCTCTTAAGTCTTATTTTATCTGTACAAGGGTGGAATTGACTGCTGCTGCCCTCAAATCCCAAGAGATGACCATAAATTGCCAAATCAGACCCCTTACATAGTAAGCAGTGATGACAAGTGCTGATTTGGCCACTGGGATCATCAGAATCAGAGTGAAGGCTATGAGGGGGGCCTTCACACCCAATACCTGCCCAAAATGTTATATTCAAGCATTATATAAAATAAATCCAATATATACAAATACATACAACTATTAAATCTTTTAGAGCACTGTGAGTTCTGCAATGCAGAAAATGAGAATGGAATTGCAGAATCCAGGCATAAAAATGGAATTTACTCTAAAACACAGAATGTCATGGAATTTGCCAAATTTTGGATGAATAAATCAAAAATAGCCTAGGTCAGTACACTTAAATCAAAACACAATATGGACTAGTGTCTGTGAATATTAAGCTGCAAAATACTATTACAATATGAATTTTTACTACACACATACTGAAGTGTGCGTGATGCTCGCAGTGTTTTCAGCCTCTGCCACCTCAACATATGAGTACATGAACACATAAACATATCTAGAACTGCTCTGAGAGTCACTTCATGATAATTTAACCATTTCTTATGAGAAAAACCAAAACTACCATCATTTCCTCATCAAAATACCCATCAATGTTTGGTTTAACTTGAAACTGTGACAAAAATATGTTACTTAATTTAATGATAGCACTACTACTACTACTAAAATTATTATCAAAACATTCTTTAAGGAATATTTACCAGAATTTAACAGAATATCTAAATACACAACACAGTATTTCTGGAAAAAAATAAATAAATAATAATAATAAATTAGTTTTTTTATATAAAACAAAAATCTTTTGATTATTAAAATCTAATGAAACCATTAAAATGAATTCAGAAAATCTGGAAAAGACAGAATTTAGTAAAAAAAAAAAAAAAATAAAAAAAAAAATTAATTTGAGAACAAATTTAATAGGGCCTTAAACATTTCATTTTTGTTAAAATAAAAAAATTGTGTTTTAATTAATAAAATGTAATTTAACCATTAAAAGAGAGTCTAGAAAAATTTAAACAGAAAGAAAAAGGAAAAACGGAAGCCCGGAAAATTAAAACAGTATTTAAAAAAATATTAAAACAAAATTTGGGACAAAAAAAAAAACAAAAAAAACAACAACAACTGATTTCACAGGGCCCTAATCTTTACATATGCAAGAACATAAAAAAAAAAAAAATAAATAAAAAAAAATCAATAAATGACATTATTTCTTTATTTATACTTATTTGAACTTAAATAATTAAAATTAATTTACAGATAAAATTGTGATTTAGTAAGTAACTTTTTCCAAGCAGTTTCCTGTGCTTTATTTCGCCACCCCCTACTACTTTGGCTGCTATATAGCTATATATATTTATACATAAATACTTTTTTTTTTTAAAAGATATTCATATGTGACCCTGGACCACAAAACCAGTCATAAGTGTACAGTTAGTATAAATTATTAGGATAGGACAATATTTGGCTGAGATACAACTCTTTGAAAAATCTAAAATCTGAGGGTGCAAAAAAATCTTAGCAATGCACATTACTAACCAAAAATTACGTTTTGATATATTCATGGTAAGAAAAATTTACAAAATATCTTCATTGAACATGATTTTTACTTAATATCCTATTGATTTTTTGCATAAAACAGAAATCGATCATTTTGAATCATACAATGTATTTTTGGCTATTGCCACAAATATACCCGTGTTACTTAAGACTGGTTTTGTGGTCCAGGGTCACATACAGTATGTGGTGTCGGTGAAACAGAACAGTGACAACAGAACTCTCAGCAGTGTTATATTTAGTTATAGAGCGAAGCACAGAAATGCCAAATGACCCCTAGAAATAATCGACTTTGCACATTCTACATCTAAAGCCTTGATCACTTACAGTTTACACAACACACACATGCACAAATATCTATAAATAAACCATGAAAACCCAGTGAATACGATTCAAGGGAATTCATACTGCGAAGTGATTATTAGCCATTTCTATCATGCCCTCTTTTATTGTTTGATCCTATGAGGCAGCGCCAGATACTTGGAAGTATTTAGATGCATTTATATGCAAATGGCCGGAAGAATCATGCCAATTATTTAAATCTTATTTGTGTAGTAACCATTTAACTATTAAATAGCATATAATTGTACATGCCAGTATAAGGAAAGCATGACTGTCATAACTAAGAGGACATTCTTTCTTAAACCCCCTTTCCCTGTTTCTCGCTCTCGCTCTCATTTATTACGTGACTTCATTTTTATGTACCATTAAAAGCTCACCACATCAGACAAGTCACTCAAACCAGGCCTCACGGGACACAACAGCACCGTCAGTGGATCATTAGACAGCGCCAAACTCACAATACCTTAGTATCAGCTCACCACTAAAAAAGAAAAACAGCACTCTGCTCTTGTTTTGCTTCATGCGTTTCCCTCCAAAAATTTTAATACAAAAGAAAAGCGCGAAAGCTCGGAGGGATGAGGTGAATCTACTTGAAGATATTTAAAACAGAGAAAAGCTTTGTTAAAAATACAAGTCCTTCGGGTTGTCTGTGTGCTCTCTGGTTTAAAAAACTGTTTTAAGTGGAAGAAAAATGCTGTACCGCAGGGTTTTTAGGTCCTGACATATCTGTCACCTGCAAAATACGAGGTAAAAGTGCATAAAACTTCTCGCCTCTCGCTTTATCCTCTCCAGAACTGTCGCAGCTTTTCCTTTTCTTACTTACAACTTATTTCAAGCTGAAAACTCTGTTTATTCCTTTGCTGCAAAGAAAGGTTTGCACTACAGCTGCCGAAAACGACCTAAAACACAACAAACAAATTAGAAAATCATTGCCTGAAATGAGACACATAATGAAGTCATCATCTCACAATATTCGGATTGTTTTGTCATTCTAGGAAAAAGAATAGTTCACACAAAAATGAAAATTCTGTCATCATTTACTCATGCTCATGTTGTTCCAAACTTAAATGACTTTCTTTCTTTTACAAAATGCATAATATATTTAGAACAACTTTTTTTCCCATTCAATTACAGCGTTCAAAAAAAAATTAAAAGGAATCAAAAGCATCATAAAGTGTGATAAAAGTAGTCCATATGACTTGTGCAATATATTTCAAATCTTTCAAAGCATGTCCATGAGAGAAATAGTTTTGAGTCGGATCTTTTCAGTGAATCACTTGATCTGGTTCACAATACCCGTCTACATGATTCATTTACAAATTCAACTCAGTGTCTCAATGATCCGGTTATATCACCTACAACACTTACAACAACATAAAATTTAGTCTATTTCTCACAAGGCTTTAATATGGCTTAAATATGACTTCAGAAAATGTGGGGATATAGGGACGCGGACACAATTGTGGAACCCAGTCATAAAAACGGAATTTACTGTATAACGCGGAATGTCATGGAATTTGTCAAAGTTTGGATAAATTCATCAAAAGTAGGTAATTACACTTAGATCAAATCGCAATATGGACTAGTATCTCTAAATATTAAGCAAAAAGACTACTGTTTACTACACACAGACTGAAGCGCACATGATGCTCGCAGTGATTTCAGTGTCTACCGTCTCACTAAATTAGGACGTAAGTACTTGAACAACATTTCCAGAACTGCTTTGAAGTTTCTTCATGGGCATTTTATCATTTCTTTTTGAAGAAACTGCCGTCATATCATATACACAGAGAAATGTAAAGGTATTCACGGCAACCCATCAAAATAAAAGTTTGGTTTAACTTGAAGTCTTATATTACTATCGTTTAGTAAAATGTATGTAATACTACTACTAATACTACTATTACTAGAGTTGTTAAAACTTTATTTTATTAAGAAATACTAATACAATATTTCTTTCATGTTTTAATTTTAATAGTAACTTTGTTTGCCAAAAATAAAGTTTAATTTTCATTTGATCAAAAGATCAATTAAATGAATGTTTTATGCCTTGATTTAATAACCAGAAAATGTTTAATATTGTAAAAATATTGCAAAAATAAACTTTAATAAATTAAGTTGTTTTTATGCATTCAAATAATTAGACATGCCTAAACAGAATTTGGTAGCAATAAAACAGAAGATGAGAAAAAATAAAACATTTTATAGGGCCCTAAACATGTAATTTTTGTTGAACTTTTAATAAACTAATGTTAAATTTCTACAAGTGTCATAATTTTAATTAATTAGACAATTAATTTTTTTAAAAAATAAAACGGATTTCATAGGGCTTTTGAGTCGTTTTTGAAAGCATCTGTCTTCATATACTATTAGGTAAAAGTTTTTTAAGTTTAAGATTTTTTATGTTTTTTTAAAGACGTCTCTTCTGCTCATCAAGCCTGCATTTATTTGATCCAAAATAAAGCAAAAACAGTAATATTGTGAAATATTTTTACTATTTAAAATAACTGCTTTCTATTCTAATATATTTTAAAATATAATTTATTCTGGTGATCAAATCAAAATTTTCTGTATTATTACTCCAGTCTTCAGTGTCACATGATCATTCAGAATTCTATCTAATATGCTGATTTGCTGTTCAAGAATGTATTATTATTATTATTATTATTATTATCAATATTTAAAAGGAATCTTAGATGAATAGAAAGATCCAAAAATAAAGAAAGTTATGATGTTACAAAATATTTCTATTTCAGACAGATGCTTTTTCTGAAATTTATATTCATCAAACAAGCCTGAAAAAAATTATACTCAGCTGTTTTTTTTGAGTAGTTTTTTTAATCAGAATATTAGAATGATTTCTGAAGGACCATGTAACTGGAGTAATGATGCTAAAAATTCAGCTTTGAAATCACAGAAATAAATTATTTTTAAAAATATATTCAAATAGAAAACAGTTATTTTCACAATTTTGGCTTGGTAAAGCAGAAGACACTTCGTTAAAAAAAAAAAAAAAAAAAAACACTTACTGTTCAAAAACTTTTGACTGGTAGTGTATATTGTAATTGCAATGGAAAAAGGCAACCAACAAAGCTGATCAATTTAAACTTTTGCATTCAAAGGAAAACAGAAAGTCATGCAAATGAGGATCAGTATGAGAGCAAGTGATCACTGGGTGAATTATTCCAGTTCTATATGTTGCCAGATTAAACTGGCAAAACAAAGAGGTTCAAAACTCTTACAATATTTAAAACTATTAATTACAGAAATCATAGTGTGTTCTTTCTGACTATAACACATATTCAAGTATTACAACACCTAAGACAGATGTCGAGGCCATTGGCGACACATTACACGTTCAAAAGCAAACAATGGAGAGACATTCTTTTAGAGACGCCGTCAGAGAGAGCTCCTGAATATTATTGAATATGGCCATTTGCCACTCTGACACCAACCGCTTTGTACAGGTGAGAGTGAAGTGGGGTCCCTCAGTTATCCTTTTGTACAGAGCAGCAGGAGAAAACTGTTAAATTGTACCAGCCCTCTTCATATGTATATATAAAAATGCCCTGAACAAGATGCTTATCTTAATAGATGAAGTAGGAGCAAAAGAGCTATAATTTTAATCAAATCTCTGGCTTATTCGTACGAGGCTGTCGAGCGCTATTGAGGTTTTAAATGCATGTTGTTGGGACTTTGCTGAATGGACTCAGTAGGGGGTGTCTCTCTCAGTAATTATACCTCACTTACAGGTATTTCTGTTGCTGTGCTCTTTATCTTCTCTTGTAAAGAGGAAATCAATTTGTACAGATGTATATGAGAGAGGTGATTGCCTTCACTAGAAGGGGGGAGAAAAAGAAAGACCGGCTTGGCACAAAAACGGGGGAAAAAAAAGTATTGTCATAAAATGGACAAGTCGTTTGGAAAATTGAGGAGAGTTGCTTTTGAATGTGTTTGTTTGGGTCTTTTGTTAGCTCGTATTTAGCGTCTGCCATAGGTGCACTGAGCTGCCTGCAAATTTGCTCTGCGGCACTACTGGTGCAGACTCAGAAGAACGAAAGGGAGAGGTGAAAGAATAAAACAACTTAAGGAGGCAACTTCAAAAATTACTGGAACCTGTAAAAATAGGCCAAAGCAACCCACCCATGCCTTTTTAAAAAAAAAAAAAAATTCACATTTAGAGGTTGTTATTGTAAAAACTAACCACTGGATATGTTGGTCAATATGTTGGTTATCGCGCAATATGAATTTCCTCAAGAAACGATAACATGAGTTCAATAAATGTTCAATATAATTTTTACGCAGCAAAGACAGAACAAAAAACGGGAGTCAAAGCGCACCACTCGGATCAAAGTTCAAACGGTGGCGCGAACTTACTAGATGAATTCACTCGCTGATGAGTCTCGGTCACTAAACAGCACCAGTGCAAAGTGCTTGAATTCAGTGATGAACACAAATGACTGTTTAGATGAAACAGCGCTGACAAACAAGAGAAACACTGTGCGCAAAGTTATAATCAGAAGGCTTTTAAATCTACAAATCGCCATTTACCATAGATTTACTGTAGTAGCACTAACTGCATAGTGGTATTGTGTCAGAAATGTGGGTATTTATGTCAAATTTTATTATATTTATTATATTATTATATTTTATTAAATTTTATATTTTTATTATATTTTTTATTATTTTATTATATTGAGGTGCTGTATTGTGGTTTTAACTGTTATTATCATGATCTATGGATGATACTATGGAAGAGCAATGGTTAATTTAACAACAACAACAAAAAAAACTAAGTGAGAATAATTAAATTTCACCATATAAAAATGAGGTTGCCACAGTTTTTACAGATATTACTGATTTTGATAATGAACATAAATCTACATCTGCATCATAACTCAAGCTATCAAATGTGTATTTCTAAGAGACAAAAACAAAATTAATCATATTATTATTATTATTAAAATGATCAGGTAACACAAACCTGTTTCTTCATTTTAAACAATATTACACATTAAAACATGCAGGACTAATAAATATGTTTTTTCTTTTAAGATGTTTATTTTGTTTGTAAAGAAAAATGACTGCAAAAAGTGTGAAAAATATGTTTGACATATTTAACTGTATGGTTTTTAGAACTTTCACACTGTAGCAAAAATCTGCCTTTAAACGTGAATATTGCCCAGCCCTATATATATATATATATATATTACATTATGCACAATTAGCTGTAATTGCGTAATTGTAAGTACATAAATGTCAAATTCATTTAGAAAAAAATTGTTTTTACAAAATAACACTTTTTTTTTTAATCACACAAGGAAAAAGTTTGAAGTTGTAAATAAAACAAAAAAAATACCACTTCAGTCTTTCTACTTTAATATTTCCCATTTAATTCAATGTTGTTTACTATTTCTTAGAAAATAATTCTGAAAATTACTAGCATTTCTGTTTCTACACCAGCTTTTTCTATGTAATTTTGCGTGCTTTTTAATGAGCAAAGATAACCGATTGTGTTATATGAGCGATCAGCTACATTCAGGACAGATTTATATAAGCAGCCAGGCTAAATTATCACAATTAAGGTCATCATCATCCTACTCGAGAGTGGTCAAGTGGAATAATGTCAAGACATTAGGTCCTACGGTTTCCAGCGTGGTCACACAACCGCTGAATGGAGCCATTAGCGTCCAGCGTGAGCACTCCAAAGCACTCGTGGCACTTATTAATCAGGACTGAGATTACATAGCTTAGCATATTCTGCATGTATCGCTAGCCAGGCTCGTGGGCGTCAGAACGACAAAAAAGTTCTGTCACAGGCATTAGCAAAGCACACAGAGATTGTCGGGCACAATTATTTCTATTTAGAGGATTCTGGGAGCCAGGCCTGCCAAAGAAGCTTAGATAGCCCCTGGGGCCGGTTGTGGCTGTAGTGGACAGAAAGGCATTATGGTCCGGCCACGGCGCATGGATGCTCAGCGGTCTGTGGGAGTTAAAAGACACATGGTCCAAAAGCTGAAGAGACGATCGAAGTAACCAGGATGGACAGAGGCCTGATGCTACATGTATACTCAAGTGACCATAGCTGAAGACCAATGCTTTTTACACTGATGAACATATTGTGCAATTAAACTCATTGCGTTGTGGAAATGAGCTATAAAAAAAACTGCAGAAGGATGGGTTAACGAAAACATGCCAATCTTCTGCGAAGTTAACAAGCACGAGGTTTCATATTTCTAATCTTATCTGTTTTTTTATCTCATCTTATTATTTTCATTCTTTGCACATGAAGTACTCTTGACCCAATTACTAGTTCTTCGGGCTGCGCACTTCTTTGTAATCCAAGTTATTATCTAGTCTGAAATTTTTGATTTTCTTTGTTTTGATACCTTTCCTCGGCTCCCACGAGACTGTGTTGAAGGAAGGGGAGGTTCTAACACCATATTTTTCTTTTGGATTCTCAGTAAATGCTTTTTCTCTAGAGGGAGGGAAAGAGAAACTGCTCAAAGTCTGGAAACGGCGGTGCCTTGATCAAATCAGCTGAGCTGAAAAGGATTCAACCGCAGAAATAACAAAGACGGAGGTGATTAGCAACACATTCTTACCAGCATGGTGCTCTTAGTTCACGGAACACAGAATTCTTTCGATCTTATATTGAATCTGGGGCAAAGAAACTGACTGCAGTGGGGGTCCAAAAGTCTGAGACCACTAGTGAAAATGACTTATTTTGTAAATTCTATTACAAAAATTACAATTATTTGAATTGAAGGAAACTATTTTCATATTTCTCATTTTAATTTAGCTTAACTTGATGTACTAAAAATTACTAAAACTAAAACTTAAAATAATAACAATTAACAACGAATATATGGGCCATTCTATAGAACTGGTTGGAAACATCTTCAAAAAAAAAATGTATTTTTTCAAAAAATGTGTATGTATGTATTGTATAATACCCAAGGTACACATTTCTAGTAACTGTGCAGTTCATTCTCATATTGTATTTTCAGAAAGTTTTGGAATATTTGTCCTCTTCCCAAATTTGTCACTACCGTAACACAGTCAAAATAATTTAAATAAATGGGTTATATTGACTTAAGATATACATATACATTGTAAATATATTTTTTTTTTGCTATTTTAGTTCATTTTTTCAGAGGTAAATCAATTACATTTTGAACAATATTTCAAGTGTAATTTATGAGATTTGTTGTATTTTGAATCCAATTTTTCTTTATAAAAGGCAAAAAGTTGATCACACTGATTTCAAATTTAAGGATTCATTAGTTTGAATATACACTGATCCAAAAATTATCATTACATCTTAGTTGATAATTCAGTATACTTTATTTTTGACAAAACATCCCATGTTTTGCTAGTGACTGCACATTTTCGGTAGCGACCACATCACATCACACAGAATTTTAACTTGCATACTAAAACACTACTAAAACATGCACTAACTATACTAACTTACACTAACATTTTGTTTATTTCCCCCAAATAAAAGATTATGTGTTCTCTTTTGTCACTACCAAAACAACTATGACATGTTTCGGTGGTAACCGTTTCAGTAGTTACAATTTTATGGGATAACACCCCCCCCTCCCCCTAAAAAAAACCCAAAGATGACTATTTTAGATACTTTTGAACCTAGCTCAAAGATGCTGATCAGTACAAGGTTACCTAGCATAGTTCTGAACAGTGGTACATACATAAAAATTAAATGTTATGGAAAACTCCCAAAAAAGTGTGCTTAATTGCAGAAAACAAAAGGTGTTCGGTAGTGACGTTCCTTAAAGTTAGACACAGATTTGTCAGACTTTTGAACACATTTACCTCAAAATGATGGGGCCCCATCTTCTCACACCTTGTAGCTATGACAGAGGGAGACACAGGAATATTTCATAATTATAAATTTAGGTGTGTAGTTAAAATCAGCCAATAGTTTTCATACACTGTTTTGGTAGTGACTTGAAAAATGTTTCATAATTTCATAGTTTCATAATTTACAAAAAAATATACATATATATATATATATATACATACACACATACATATACATATATATATATATATATGTTTTTTTTTTTTTTTAAGTATTATTTTCCTAAGTAAAAGTTAGGGGGTAGGGTTCAGGACAGCCACCTCCCAATGCAAAGTACCCAAAAAACAACGATTTTATATTCTTAGTAAACATCTAAGATTTGAAAACTTAAGTGCTTTTTAAATATGTTTTTTTGGTTTGCACCAATTCTGTAGAATGACCTAAAGCCAAAATATAAAAACTGATATAAAAACCTAATTTAATTAGGTTTTCACTTAGAACGCGTTTTTGCATTTAGAATCACCAGATGCGGGGCAATACAAAAACACACATTTAAAAAGGTCTAATGTGTGAAATGTTGTTTAAACGAAATCTAACGCATGTCAGTGTAGAAAAGCAGCACAGCGAAATGCAAAAACGGTTTTTGTGGTTATTTTTCTCTCGCTAGCAATAAATATCACCTGTTAACTAGCCTATATTTACAATAACTGTATCAAAGATGGCGACGTCACAGTTGAAACAACAGGAGTCCAAACGAGGCGCGAGTTCAAGTAACGAGAGCAGCTTACATACCTGAGTGGATGTTGGAACATTGGCGCGCAATCCCACAAAACTGGCGGGAGCAGCTTCGACTGGATCTAGAACATTCAGACAACGCATATCTCCACCTGTGAGTTACCCGAACCCGTTCAGACAAGTAGCCTACGGTTACGTTCACACTGTTGAAAATTTACGGCTGAGAGTTTGGTTATCAAATGTGGTTACAAACCGCAAACAAACCGAGTGCGTGTTAACGCAACCCTATTGATTTCTCAAATACATGACTCACAACTGTGCTGCTGTGTGAACGTTAGTATGTCTGCTTTGCTTTCATAACAAACTTATAACGTATAAAATCTTACGATCATGTTATACGGAAAAGCATCTTGAGCTTCATTGGAAGCAATAACATGTTACCGTATGAGCAGCATTATGAATGTCAAAAATGTTTATATTGGATGAGTGACCAAGAAATTTCTTAATCTATATCATGATGTTTCACTGCTTACGTTTTAAATTTGAAATCAAAGATTTTAAGGTGTTCTAAGAGTTTTGGACCACACTCTATTTAGAAATACAGTTGAGATAGTTTGTGAGACATTTGTATGCAACCTTAAGAGCTGAGGCCATCACGATTGTTTCGGTGTCCTTGGTTAATGACACCAAACAACAGGACATATGTGTACGGATTCCAGAGCCAGAATAACTAATATTTTCTCATCAAAGAGCAAAGCAATCGCTCTCCACAGCAGAGCCCAAGGCGGCCATGTCGAGGTCCTAATGAGATGTTTAGAGACACGGCTGGCTAATGGAACATTCTGGAGTTTGCCTCCTTAACTCCAGAGCCCTCTACCTGAGGAGACAAAGGACGTTCTGTCTACCAGGGGAAGAGCCGAATTTCAGATAATCTGTGTCATTCATATTATGCTTCCTGACACAAATGATCAGATAATTCACATCTGAAGTGAATTAACATCTGTTGTTTGAATGGGGCTAATGTCTAGCAATTCATCAATTTCACAGGCTAATATTGCTGACCAGAGATTCACGTAACGTGCCCAGACTTAGACAGAGACGGCACTTTAGAGCAATACTTGACTCTCTGCAGTGTGTTCTTCAACTAACAGTGCTGTCAAAATTAGAGGTGGAAATATTAAGTGTCTATGGAGCATTTAAGCAATAGATCATGCAAAACTGAAAAATCAGCCATTCATTTCAAACATGTATGACTTCTTTCTTCTGTCCAATGTCATTTGGCCTACTGACTTCAAAATGCTTTGTGTTCCACTAAAGAAAAAGTCATATAGGTTTAAAACAGCAAGTAAGTAAATAATTAATGAATGGACAAGCAAAATGCTTCTTTGAAATTAAAGAAACTGTTTAGAAATGCTGTAAACACTGTCTAAACTAAATCGCCACAAAGAAAAGGGGTGAAAATCCTTCTATCCGTATATCGATTTGTGGTTGCAACAGAATGTATGCACCGAGATTGCACAAAGAAAATAAAAAGCAATCAATAGCAGAATATCAAAACAGTAATGATCAAGGCTGTAAATTATACACTGCTTAACACAATAGTGTAACCATATCCAAACACACCAATTCTATGAATTTTTCATGGATGTCTAAACCTATACATCCTCTTCAGACTTGCATGAGTGACTGGGAGGAGCCTGATCAACCGTTGCCTATTCTACAAGTAAAAAAATAAATAAAAGCAACCATAATTATACAATGTGCGGTGGCCTCACACACTATCATACACACTGTATGAATGTCACTGCTGGTAACAAAATGCAGTATTTCTCAAAGCTAATTTTGCCTTTCTTCAGTTTCAAAGTGACTTTATAGATGTATGAAGTCAGTTCCCCTTAAATTCACACAAGTGTGCTTGTGGAATAACCAGCTAAAATTTATCATATGGACATGTTCCTGCAAGTATGACAAAAGGAAATTGACCTTTTAACATGCTTTTCTGTGACGACACATTTCTACAATTTTTAACATCATAAAATCTATAAAAGTTTATTTATTTAATTTACAGTCAAACCAAAAATATTTTTTTACTAGTGGGTGCAGGACATTTGTACAGGTGAGGATAGCAAAATAAAGTAAACTGTGACATATTATACCCAAAAATTCTTCATACAGTGGACTACGAGTAAAAAATTTTGGGCCAAAAATTATTCAGACAATTTGACCTGACCATGTTTTGCTTAAGCGTTTTTTTTCTTTAATTTCTAATGCAAAATTTTTATACCACAAACTGAACAAAATTAAGCATTGCTTTGTAATTGGTCAGCAAAGTATTGATAGTTGTGTAAATATTGTCATACTAACAATTGTCTGAATTTTTGGTTGATTGTAATCCATTACATACCTTTCTATTATCAAGATGAATTTGTTCTGAAACAGTTTAACTCTGAGTTTCTTGTCATATTTAATTACCATTTTCTAAACTATAGCAAATAAACTGTGATAATGTGAAAAATGTTGAAGATGTTTGAATAAATTTTGGTTTGACTCCATTTTATTTTTTTTCTAAATGTAAATGCACATTTATTTGACATGTGACCCTGGACCACAAAACCAGTCATAAAGGCATAAGAGATTTATACACTATCCATCTGAAAGCTGAATAAGCTTTCCATTGATCTATGGTGTGCTAGGATAGAACAATATTTAGCCAAGATACAATTATTTAAAAATCTGGAATCTGAGTGTGCAAAAAAAATAAATAAGTAAAAAATAAAAAAATCAAAATATTGAGAAACATCACCTTTAAAATTGTCCAAATGAAGTTCTTAGCAATGCATATTAGTAATCAAAAATTAAGTTTTGATATATTTACAGTAGAAAATGTACAAAATATCTTCATGGAACATGATCTTTACTTAATATCCTAATCATTTTTGGCATTAAAAAAAACTTGACAATTTTGACCCATACAATGTATTTTTGGCTAATGCTATAAATATACCTGTGCTACTTATAACTGCTTTTGTGGTCCAGGGTTACATATTTCTCTCGTCTGTCCAGCACAAACAGTCTCTCGAATTGGTTTACCTAAGTACAACGACTTCCGCTTCTGGAACCCTGGAAATGTGAAAAGGGTTTTGAGCAGTTCCATTTTTTGTACAGTACGTCACTACTTGGTATGATCTAATGCACTGAGATACGTTTACTCATTTTCTTTTTTTCTGCTGCAGAACAAGAAAACATTTTGAAGAATGGTTTCAATTGCTTTTGTCCTGACAGTGAAAGTCAATGGGGTCAAAAGCAACATTGGACCTCTTTGATGTAAATTGTATAGAAAAAACAGAGACATTTTTAAACATCTCAGTTTGTGTTCCACAGAAATCATAAGAGTAAGTAAAGGATGACAATTTTCATTTTTGAGTGAACTCTTTCTTCATGTTTCCAAAGAGAAGGTCAGAGGTAAAGAAAGTCTAACTATCAGTTTGTGAACGTGATTTCCTCCGTGTCACATTTAATGCATATTAATCTGTCTTTCCATCCAAGGATCCATGACAATCGAAGCGATGAGCTCTGCACCTCTTCGTTCTCACTTCGCTGCGACGCTTCACCAAAAATCTCAGCGCCGCCGCCGCCGCCACGTCCTCCTACTCCAGAAGAGAGAAGTGAAAGATTACTGCGTGTGGCTCATTAGGAATGTTTTATTTTGTCTGCAATTTTTTCCCCCCATCTATTGTCTCTCCACCCTCTCAGCGAAAGTCTCGGCGGAGTCACAGCCCTGGGTGCATCGCAGCGACGAGATAAATGCAGAAAATGAACTGGAAGAAAACAGGGAGGCGAGAAAAGCGTGCGGCTGGCCGACGATGGCCGAAAACTCAAAGGAGAGATGGGTATGATTAAATCAAGCTTAATTCTATTTTGATAATTGTCTGCGTATGCGGCCGCGTTTCACCGTGGGGATCTTGTGACTTGTGTACGAGACTGACAATGAAGTCGGCAACAACAGCTGCTCGGTGCCGGCTAGCTCGTGTACCTTGCCGCTCAAGTCTTGTCAGTCACATTTTCCCTAATTAACTAACATCTGCTTTCCATTTTCAGTTACACTGCATCGCCAGCTTGCCTCATCTGAATCCCTGACTCCTGACCTCCCCTGAGGAAGGTGCTCACTGTCAGAAGAACCCCCGGCATCCTACCGCCACAGAAAGGTGATTCCTTTAAAGCGCCAGAAACGGATGAAGGAGCGAGAGGGGGCTGCGCGAGGCGGGCAGACGGGGAGGGGAGCTGTCGCTTGTGTCAGGTTAACCTCAGAGACACATCCGGAGCTCAGCATCTGGGAGACGGAGGGGAGAGAGAGGCACCGCCGCTCCATTTGGCGCAAGTGAGTTTTGCATTAAGCATCCTGCAATGGCTTTCATCAGCTTCTTTATTTCTCTTTCTCTCTCTCTCTTTCTTCCTTTCTCACCTCCACTCCCTCCCCCGAAATAAAAAAAAGGCTAAAACGCCAAACTTTGTGCACTGTCAGTCCCACGGGCTGTGCTTATTCCCAGATTTATGCTAGTAGCGTTGCAGCGTTAAGTGTTAAAGAGTGAGAGGGAGAGAGAGAGAGAGAGAGAGAGCTTTGCATGCAGAAAGGAAGGAGATGATACTGATGTTTGTGCAGCACATGTGTTAAGTCACTCACACGCCACAATAACACCTGAAATTGCGGCAGCTGGTGCTGTTAAACATGCATTCTCTTGTTCCAGTTTCACCACGGCAGCAACAGATAGCAACAAAAGTCCCGTTGAGGTCTTTAAGGTAACCTATTAATGTTTTTTGTATTAGTATTTATTAAATGTATTATACGCACAAGTTTCTTTTTGTTAAAAAGCTCCTGTAAAGTTTAAATAGCCTTCTGTGTAAGAGAAAAATAAAAGCCACTCTTTTGCATTACTTGTTGACTGTGTGGACATACGCATATTTCTTTCTTTTTTTCCTTTTACATGTCTTAAATTCGTTAGAAGTATTTTCCGGTGTTTTTACCCTTGATCACAAACCTCGTGATTTGTGTGGAAATGCAACGAATCTCCCAGGTTTAGAAAAAAAAAGGGTAAATGATTACATAAAAAAAAAAAAATAAAATAACAGATGGGCCTGCCTAAAAAAAATATGATTTTCTACAAATGATTGCATTCTCTCCCCTTTGGTGTGAAAAGTAGACTCAAGAACACTTTTAAATAATTTGTTCAATTTGTTCCACAGCCAAAGAAAAGCGGCTTGGTGGAAATTCAGATTCATTAAAACTTAATTAATATGCATCATTATGTAAATGAGGTTGCAGTTAATGAGTTCTTAAAAGAAGCCTTCCTTAATTAGTTCACTTTTTAATGGCATCATCATTTATCTTTTTTCTTTGAAGCAGAATGACGCGAGGACCTCGCCGTTCCCGAAAGTGCTAAAATTTTCCATTTTTTAATTATTCTTATTTCCTTAATTTTTATATGATTAAGAATGCATTTAGGGAAGTAAATAAATGAGAAAAACTTAGACCTTTTTTTCCACACTCACTTATTTCCATTAAAACAGAGTCTCTGTAGATGCCGGAGTGTTTAAAAAGTTAAAGGGAAAGCATCTTCTTACAAAACAATCAAGGCTGTCTCACAATTACCTCCTTGGCTTCTGCGAGTAGCTTCATTTCTACTAAATCTGAGCAGCCTCTTAATTGCTCTCTCCAGTTGGGCTGCAGTATATATTACCACACTCCATTACTATTTATGGAGCCTGAGATTCATATTGCAAATATGAAGATGACTCTGGTCATTTCCTTCTGTATTCATTCTCTCATTTGTTCATTTACATATTCAATCACTCAATTTTTTTTTCCTTTCATTTTTTCTTTTTATTTATTTTACCTCATATATAATTAATAAGCTACTAATTTTTTCACCACATCTGATGGGTTTGTGAAACTAAATGATTATAGATTTTTTTTTATTTTTGAAGGTGTCTCTTTTCATATTCATATCAACAGCATGCAGTAATAACAGTGTGTTTAATTTCTCTTCCCTGCGACTTTGTGACCCGGTTGAAGTAGAGATCAGTGTCTCACACACAAGTTGCATATCGCAGGATGATTTTACAATTACTCTCACGCGATAGCGTTATAATCTATATGAGTTGACGGCAATGTTTGTGAATGTGCGCGTGTGTGTTTGTAAAGGTAGAGAGGGTGTGTGTGAAGGGGGAGACACGGTGTTTTATGTTCCCGCTCACTAACCATCACTCTGCTTCTAATTGATAACCACTGGCATTTGATCAGGCAGTCTTCAAACAAGGAATCTATCTTTGTATTTTGTATAAGAAGACCATCTGTTGTTGCAGAGCTCTACATTCATTAAATTTAATTTCTCAACCCAGGAATAAGATTTTAATTGTCTATTGTTACTGTTTTTTTTTTTTTTCTATTTAGCTGATGGGGGGTTGTTGCGGGACAGGCTGGTGTTTATTTGTTTACGGGTACTTGTTGATGTGACCCAGTCATTTTCAAAAAGTAAAACTGACAAGTAAAATGAGAGAAGAGCAAAAAAAAAAAGTGTATAAATTATTTTATATATGAGTGCATTACATTAGAAGTGAGTATATTACATTTTTAATGGTCTTGCAGAAAGTTAAGTCAAGCAAGTAAAATGAGAACAAAATTAGTGTGTAATTAGGAAATAAAAATGAGCGTATTTGGACACATTTCTCGCAGGTTGTTATTGGACATTTTGAGCAGTGAATCGTTTGGCATTTGGTGTTCTGTGAGGAGCGACGGTGGGCATGTGTTAACTACACACAGGACACTCGAGCGAAAACCAGACGCCCACCGAATCCTTCAATCTGTCATTTCCTCTCGCAGCTCCCGAGCAAGATAAAAATAAAGCGAGCACAAAACACTTCTCTCTTATTACTCTTTCAAAATAATGCTCTTCACACTTTAGTTCACTTCTCCGTAGCCTTTACTTGGAAACATGTTGCAGCGAGCATATTGTTTAGAAAATAAGTAGGCCTAATTTATTTTTTATTCGCCATGGGTGTTCAGCGAATGATCTATGATCAGTATCAAAATTCAAGAAACTGTTTTAATTTTTAAAGTTGCATTAGGAATCTAGCTTGCCTGTAAATAAATGATGTTTCTTGAACAATTTCTTTTTGAATTCCTTGTTTTATAATAAAACACCAAGCAAAAAGTATAATTAAAATACAGTGATGAAACCTTTTCAGTAATGAAAACATTTGTTTAGTTTTATTGATTCGGCCTTATACATCTTTCTCTTTCTTTCTTTCTTTTTTTTCTTTCCCTTTGAGATGTTCATTAAAATTATGCTTGAATAAACCAAATCGATGTTTATGATGTATATTCATTAATTTTTTTTCACTATGGCAGGTGTAACAGCTGTTGGTCATTATATGAACCGAGGAAAGAAAAAAAGCATTCCTGGTGTTATTTTGTTTTGTTTTTTTCCTCCCTCTCGCTCTCTAAGTGAGACTTCATTTACCCCATCAGACCTTTGAGCAAGAAGTAAACCGTTGGTTTATTTGGGTTCAGGTGCTTAAATAGAGGCTTTCTGACATGCAGTTGCCTGGGGTTTGATTGCATGATTCTTTAGGGTTTTCGTGAGACAATGATGGGTGCTGCTTGATACAAGCATTTTGCATTAACACTTAACTATACATGAGTGTGAAACCCTTGTGATTTCTAAGACCACTATGAATAAAGAATACACGCTTTGCAAAATTTAGCTTAATAGAGTCACCAAAATGAAGTGGAGAGTTTTAGTAGTGAACTGTGACTCAAGAGACAGGAGGTGTACAACCTACAACGAGTTTTGACATGATGTGTACAGTACGGAGAGACGGCGGACAGACATACAAACACGTTCTCAGAATCAGACAGCACTTCCTCTTAAGTACTTCAGATATACTAGAGTTTTACTTAAACTGACTTGACCCAGGAAGATTTCAGCCAGTCATTTTCACATTTTTAATGAAAAAAATCTGAATTAATATTTTTAAAACCAGTGAAGTACATACTGTAGAAATGAGTTGCATAAGTGGAAAATACATGAGCTATAAATATACGCTGTAGATATTACTACAGATTATACCTGCTCTGTCTGTCTTCAGATGTGTTTTAAGTGTGCCGCTTTTATAAACTGAAGAAATGTCTTATTTATAACAATATTTTAACATACAGATATTATGTGAGTGATTAAAACAATACTGCTAATTTTAAGTCAATAAAGTGCTTTATTTATCATGAAATTGCTTACTGTTTCTCATTTTCATAAAATGTGTGAAATAAACTGAGATCGTTTTTAAATTGTGAATGTGTTATTTCTATTCTTCCGTGTGTACGTTAACAAAGTGATTATAATGTGGTGACTTACTATTGATATTTACTACACTGAAATGATTCTTGCAAAAAAGAAAACTTTCAAAGTCAAAATTATCATAGTGCTTTATTTAGATGAGAAGTATTTTAGAGTCAGTTCTGAAAGAAAACAATCTAATTTATTTTAAAGCAAATCCACACGTGATGAATTATTTAAAGCAACTGGGATTGCAATGCCATCAAATCGCAGAAAACAAAGCTTTACGCAGTGCTCAAAGATTTCTGTTTGAGGAGCAGAGAGTGGAGAAAGAGATGTTTAATGCTAAACACAGAGGGAGTGAGGGAGAGAGAGAGAGATATCTCAAACTGCTTATGCAAAAATAATT
This sequence comes from Labeo rohita, assembly GCF_022985175.1. Taxonomy (NCBI): domain Eukaryota; kingdom Metazoa; phylum Chordata; class Actinopteri; order Cypriniformes; family Cyprinidae; genus Labeo; species Labeo rohita. The sequence goes on from NC_066885.1 coordinate 11,365,988, forward strand.
GGTAACCTCCATGTACTGTTCTGCACTATTATTCAAATCTCGCCTTTGTTGGCCCTGTTTACAGGATGTTAACTGGTGCATTTTCACCCCCAGAGTGGACCCCTATTTTTCTCTCACACACAGTCTATTCTCACAGCTGTTTGATTTCCAACTGCCAAACGTGGTTTATTTCTGCCTTTGTTTTTGTTTTGTCTTTCCGATTTGCGCCTAGTTCTCAAAGTTATCTTCAAAACTAAACATGTTCTCTTACAACTAGGGCTGTTAAAACTTTTGATGGAATTAATTACATGATATGACAATTAATTAATCTAATTAATCACAATTAATTGCATGTATCAATATTCAGAGGCAAAACCCTCCAAAAAAAGATCTTTTAGGGATCAATTCATTGAGTAGACAAATAAATCATTGAGTATGTGTTATAAAAAGTGACTTTAGAAGCTAATCGTTTAGATGACTTGTATTCTTTTAGAATTGTTCTTGTTGATATCTTTGGTCGCCGTGTTGCTTCTTTGACCTTGCTTTTTTTTCAGAATATTACGCCATTAGCGCAACGTTTTTAAGACATCCTGATTGTTCACTTTAAAAAATTCAAGACGCCTGCATTAGGTTCCATTCTGTTGAGCACCATCTAGCTGTTACTGAATGCAAAAACACATCCTGTTTGAGCAAATGTGCTCATTCTGTACCTGTTCTTGGTAAATGTGGTTTGGCTGTAGTTGCCAGAACTTTCAAAAAAAACATGAAGGCGGCACATTAAGCCTGAATTGCTTCAGTGCTAGAAAAATGTTTAAAGAAAGAAATTATATACAGGTCAGAGGGCATGCATAAATGTGTTAATTCTTTTAGCACACCAAGTTAAGTATTCAATATGTTTTTCTTTTTGTTTTCACCCTTGAACTGCTTTGAGCTGCATTTTGTATATGAGAGGTGTTACAGAAATGTTTTATTATTCAATTAACACATTCAATTAACAGCCGTACTTGCAATGGAAAACTATATATATAAAAAAACATAAAAGAACAAGATACTCATAGAATAAAAATAGCCTACCTTTTGTAGCAGAACTCTGAGTTGAAATTCTAATTACCTCCCTACTTTTTAAATTCAAGAAGTTTCAAATATCCTATTTTACTCCAAATCTTACATTAAAAAAAAAAAGCACAGATGACCTATTTATGAATGTTTATGTACTTTTGCCTCTCTGCATGTTGCGGGGATGTTGTGTGTACAGTATCTGTGTCACTGCCAGGCACGAGAACAAGATAAAAATCGCTGTCATTCGGTAAGCAGGTAGCGCAAAAAAACCAAGCTATAAATACGAATGTGGTATAGCAGGTAAAGTTTGGCGGCGTTCTCACCCACTCTTCCTCAGCTGGAAGCAGCCGAGTGAGAAGAGGGGGGTGGCAGCGGGAAGTTCCTGCCATCCAGCGCTCCGAACCTGCGGGTTTGTGCCGGGCTGAGCACAGGTGGGCGCACCTCCACGCTCGCGCGGTGTCGGAGATGTGTTCGGAGGAGGGGGGGGGAGGAGGAGGAGGGCGAGCCAGCCCAGGCAGCCTGGGCCGCTCAGGCAGGAAACAGCAGAGGAAGCCACAGGGCAGGCAGCAGAGTTTGAACGCCATGTGTGCACATAAGCAAACACGCAAACGCACACTTCTCAGGGAAACGGAGCCTTAGAAGTCACATCAGACTGTCTGACAACAGTGTCCCAATTAGGATGCCCCATAAACAAGGGGAAGTGGTGCCTCTCCTGGGACCAGCCTCACCCCCACTTCCATCCCTTTCCCATCTCCACTAAAACACGCCATAGATTGCAGGATGCCACTGTATATCAAGCACTCTAAAGTGCCAAAGCCATTTATGATAGCGCAAGGTGTCGCTTAGGAAAGTGCACTTCCCCCAAGAATATGCACTGCTTGGAGTGGAGTGAAAAACTTTGCTTTGTGCATCTGAGACTTTCCTGCTCCGGCTATAACCCCGCCAATTATCGCTGGCTTCTGCGTGAACTTTAAAGCCTGGAGAAAAGGTTTTGCTGAAACTTTGATTATGGAGACGGTGCAGATTTGAATGGCGACTCGGAGACACTGCTTGTACATTAGTTCTTAGCTTAACCCTGTAAAGCCTATAAATCTATTTTTTTGAAATAGAACAGTTTATTCACCTTAGTGTCACCTTTAGATAAAAAAAGGTTGTGCCCATATAGTATAATAAAAGTGAAAATGTAGCCCAAACTCGAGAAGGAAAAACAACTCAGATTAATTTAAAAGCCAAAAATATTGATGCTGATATTTACATGGAGGTCAATGACATTAAGATGTCCACATCAAAAGAAATTTACATCATAGAAAGCACATTAAATCTAGGTAAAGTGTCTATTTTTAAGGTTTCAAATAAGTTTTTGGAGAATAAAATGTCAAAACAACATGCAAACATTCAACATTCAAACAACATGCTTATTCTGACTAATACATATTAAAATAGCTAAAAGAATAAGAGAGCCTATTTTAATTTTATTGTTTTAAATGAGTAAAAAATTCTTAATGACAAATGGGGAAAACCTAGGATAGTGGCAAATTTTAAAAATGTGGAATTAAAACTAATTAGTATTTGGGGTGAAAGTAATTAATCTTTTAATGTCATAAATTGATTTTTGATGTAAATATGCCTGAGAAGATTGTTACACTGAATGACATTTTAGTGAGCGTCTTCTGTAAATTAGGGGAAAATGTATGATATTTATTTTTTGCTCAGAAAAACTAAAACTAAAATGCAATTAAATTAAACAGAAAACGTTTACTTTTTTTATTTATTTTTTTGGACAAACAACAATTTAAAGCAGTATTATACTTTTTGTTTTTATGCTTAAACCCTTTTTCGTCTTTGACCCGGGGATAAAAAGTAAGACTGACATTTTGAAAGCTTGCATTGTAAACTAATTAGATCTTTAAAACCGTATAACATACCACTTGCATAAAATGCATATCTTTATCTCCTTAAAATATGTTTTAAGATCATATTTAAATGCTAGTTTTATAATCAAAACTCTGTAGTTTGTATTGTGGGGGCAAAATGTATTGCAATATGTGACCCTGGCCCACAAAACCAGTCTTAAGCATGGGTATATTTGTAGCAATAGCCAAAAAAAAAAAATATTGTATGGGTCAAAATTATCGATTTTTCTTCTATGCCAGAAGTCATTAGGATATTAAGTAAAGATCATGTTCAATGAAGATATTTTGTAAATTTCCTACTGTAAATGTATCAAAACTTACTTTCTGATTAGTAATGTGCATTACTAAGAACTTCATTTAGACAACTTTAAAGGTGATTTTCTCAGTATTTAGATTTTTTTGCACCCTCAGACTCCAGATTTTCAAATAGTTGTATCTCGGCCAAACATTGTCCTGTCCTATTTATTTATTCAGCTTTCAGATGATGTATAAATCTCAATTTCAAAAGAATGTCGCTAATGACTGGTTTTGTGGTCCAGGGTCACATATAGTGATGATTGAAAGATGTACAAATAAACATTTCTCAATAGACTACTTTATCATATTTGATACTCACATTTTTACATGTTTTTTCTTAAGTCGGAAGGAATGTACAAGATTGTGTACAACATGTTTTTCAGTAGTTTTGATGATGTTGGTAATTTAAAGGCCTCGGAAATGTGCATATTAAATATGATACAGTAGTTTTTGTAGGTTTACTCAATATTTATCATTTACTCATTATTTTGCACTGAACCCATATCTGTGGAAAACAAAAGAAGATGTTTAGCAGAACATCCAAGCTGCTCTTGGCTATACAATGAAAGCAAATGGGGACTGAGGCTGTCAAACTTAACAAAAAAAAAAAAAAATTTGACAAGTCACAGACACTACGTTAGTTTTAATTTTGCTAAACTTCTTGGATTTTTCACAGGCAAAAATGTCGGTTTACATCAACTGCAAATGACGATGAGAATATGATGACAGGAGCACATGGAAATTCATACTCTTGGCCAGATCCTTTGCACTCATCTGTACATTTTTTTTTGTACAAATCTGTACAATTTCGGCTTTGCTGCTCTGCTCAGGCCCTCCCTGTCTCCTTTGGCAAAAGGCTACATCTGTGTGCTTAACGCATTTCTAACGAGCTGCCGTTGTTTTTCTGGAATGCACTGGAGATCAGTCATCGTGCCACTGCGAGTAAGATCACATTTACATGAGTAAACCATGCATCACTCTGACGCGTCAGACACCTTCTTTTGCAGAATGAAGAAACGACTTGTTATAATTCACAAAGAAAGATTAACATACTTCTGCTGATGTCATAAAAGTGTGCCATGTTTGGTTGCTTCTGTGAAGGAGCAACACAAAGATCAAATTTACCAACAGCATCAATGCAGTCCCATTCAGAAATGTGTGCCAAAGTAAGACTGATTGCACTGTCTTTGAAATATTTTTCTCCAAGCAAAAGAGCAGCGATCATGTATGAACAAGAATAAATGGGAAGAAAAAAGGATGTCCTTACCAAATAATAATACGAAATACTAACACTATACCCTAGCATGCATGAACTGTAAACTTTTGTGCAGACTGATAATATATGATATGATGGAGGTCTGTGCCGACCGAACTGATTTTTTTCTTCTGTTTTAAGGAGCTGGAAATGCTGTTCAGTCAGTCGGCATGAGTCTATTTAGAATGCTGAAAAAATATGAGCTCCTCTGTTAAGTCTCCAGTGAAGTAACCAAGAGTAAGAAAATTAAAACAAGACTCTGATCTGTGATCACACTGTAAGTGTGAATTTTAAATTAATCTCAATTTAACAAGCCTCAGCGCAATCGTATGCGAGAATATATAATACAGAGGGGCTAATTGAATATTTTCTCAAGCATCAATATGCTACTATTTCACTTTTTATTAATTTAAGATTCATAATAGCAGAGATTTAACATGTTAAATAAAGGCTATAATGGCACACTCTTTGATAATGACGTTTAGGGTTCTTTTTTAAAGTTAAAACTTATAGACCAAAAGACAAAACACATGATGGCACTTCAAACAGATAGGGTACAAAATAGGGCCAGAACCTTAAAATGAAGTCATTTTTATCTTTTATCTTTTACATTCATAAAATGTCAAGGAGGTCAAACTAAATATCATATGAGATTTCTTTCTTTATTTTTTAATTTAATTAAATTAAATTTTTATTTAATTTTTAAGATTCTTTTCTTTATTTATTTATTGTTATTTTGCAACTCTTTTAGCATGGTGATTTGGGAGATTTTTTTTTTTACTTGGAAAAAATAAAAAATATAAAATAGACATTTTTTATTAATATAATCATTTTTAAAAACGCACACAAAAAAAGAAAATAGCATATTTTACCTTAATTTAAATATTAAACATTATAAGTGCCTGTTTTGACAACAAATGATTAGTGAAAAGATTAGTTTAACATTCAGAAAATGTTAATAGTCAAGAAGCTAAAATGAGATATTATTTGAGCTCTTTTTTTCCATTTTGCATGTTTTTTTTTTATTATTATTTAAAAAACCATTTTAAAAATCTAAAAGAAATGCACATTTTTTTAAATTAAGTGACTAAAAAAAATAATAATAAAGCTGCAGGTTTAGCCTAAATTAAATGCCTGGTTAGAATTTAATAGCAAAAATTATTCCAGTTTTAACTAATTATGTTTTCTGGACTGATTAAATCTTCAGTTTATCTGTCTACCAGGCCGTCACCTCAACCTGGCTACATTTGCATAAACATACAGTATGTTTTCCCAGTGTTCATAACGTTTACGGAACAATCTTTGGAAAAAAAAATACTGTTCTCATTAAAATTCAAAACTCATACAGTACCAAATATACACAAATGAGGCCAGCGACCTTTAAAATGAGCTATTGATACGCTCAGTTTGCACCACTGGAACCTGGCTCTCCACACAGTGCAAACTGACACACACCCCTAATTTGATTGGCATATTCTATTTATTATCATGCAACCAGATCTCCGGCACGATTTGTTTTCAAGGCGCCCAATAAACACCCGGCCTGCCCAGTGTTACAGTGATGTCACCGGCACAAGTTGAATATACACAAAGTGGTTTGCCGTGTTTAAATGAATGAAGCTTCAACTTGGAATTTCAATTTTGAGCCTTCCCTCTTTCCTGTCAGATAATTTGGTTGATCCAAGTGGCAAATGCAGGGCGGCATAATGCAACATGCTTCTTAAGTGCCAGTAGGTTAGGCGCTAAGGGGAGGCCCAGATCTTTCCCTTTAACGCCACTCAAACAGACTCTGCCTCTCTGCTCCGCTGCCTGGGGATCATTAAAGACATTTACTGCTCTGTAGAAGTCTCCAATTCGCTTTGATTCAAACCGATCTGGGTCTGGAGTTTATCTGTCAGTATATGATAAATGCAGAAATAAAAACAAATCATCGAGCGGCACGAGAATGAGACGCTCTGGGGTCAGAGATGTCGGCGCCAAGATCTCCCCTCTCCCGTTATCGCATATAATTAAGACACAAAGTTGCATTAAGCGAGTTATCACTGACTTATACAGTTAAACGTGTACTTAAAGAGACAAATACCCCTTTTTAAAGCTGTACGTACAACACGGCGAACGTTTAGAGTCTTCAGTCTCATCAGCATGCCCTTGGTGTGTATTTTAATCTGAGCGACTGGAATTATTGCCTGTTACGGCTGTGTATCCTTTAGGAAAAGTGGAGGAACTATACTCGATATCAACAACATTAGCAGGAGAGCTGTTCTCATTGCATTTTAATCAACTTTGCCGGATTGAATTTCAGAAATGTAATTCTGCCCTCCACTGGCACAAAAAAGGTGCACACGAAAAGCAAGGCATTTCCTGTTTGACTGATATCAGGTAGATATGGTGAGTGCGTATGTGTGTGCGAGGTACATAAACACATCCAGATTGCCAATTACAGCATCACTTATATGAAAATCACATGAAATGTTTTTTTTTCTTTGCATATTACTAGGTAAAGTGAAAAAGCATGATTGAACTAGAACAAAACTGGTTTTATCTTTGCAAAAATTACATTTTGTTTTCTACTGTTTGTATTTAAACACATTTGATTGACCTTTGACCTTCTAATTATTATTATTATTTATTTTAAGTAAACAAATCTCATCGCATTTTGTTTGAATTCTCTTCTTTCTGCTTTCAACGTGCGTACGCTATTATCCAGCTCTGGTTTAGCATGAAACAAAAGCCTGATGCCTCACTGAGAGGTGACACAGTGTGTCCCAGGAGGCATCGGCAGTGCCCATGTCACCCGGGGTGTTGCCAGGAGCGACGGGACCGGTGCTCCGAGAGCAAGGAGGGGGGGAAATCTAGCACAAACAATCATACCGACTTCCACCCCGTCTCCTGATGCTCTTTGAGCACCTTCAAATGCCTGCTCCTCCTTGAAGAGCATCTCTGCTCCAGGTGCTAAAAAGCCACATGTTAATCCAGGCCTGTCTGATAGGCAAATGTCTCTATGAGCCAAAGCATGAATAATAATGACTGTCTATAGAGACGTATCAACTACAGTAAAGCCTGCAGTGCTGCTGGGGAGAAGGAGAAGGCTATAGATTAACTAACAGAAACAAACTCGACGGAAATGAACTGTGCAAAGTGACATCACTTGGATAAAACTTAGGAGTTTTACAAAAACAAAACACATCTCAGATTCATTCTACCAAATGTATAATTTTACTTCCCCTACTGTGAAGGAAGGGGAAAGTGTTTACTGGGACTCCTGGGGAAAGCAGGGGGGGAAAAAATCATTTGGTGTGTATGCCAAAAATCTTTTGGTAATTACATGTAGGAGCAGCTTTTCTGACCGTCGTGCATTTCTAACAAAGACACCTGCATTTCCAGCTGAAAGGGCAAATCGTAAAGCATTTGTCATTCTGGTTTGGATGCTGCTACTGAGGGAGACTCTCCGTTACAGCCAAGTCTGCAAAAACACACTTGACGGAGTCTCAAGTCTCACATATGTAACGGAATTGTGGCTAAAATCTGAGCACGGCTCATTCCAAGAGTGTTTTAATGCATTTCTGAAGCCCTACTAGGAAGTGCTCATTAATTTGGCCAATACACTCCGTGTCACAGTTCTTGTCATGCTGAGAAAGAAAGGGAGACAAAAAATAGGCCGTTATGAGAGGCCTAATTTACTTTCTGACTGAAAAAGGCCCTCCTTTTTGCCATAAAGGGCAGAACACTCGACACTGGCGAAGGTTTTTAACAGCTCTCATCACAGACACTGCATATCTTCAGCTCATCTAACATAACTCTACACCTCATTTTAGCACTCAAACTCACTAATAATGGACATATGTGACCCTGGACCACAAAACCAGTCTTAAGTTGCTGGGTTATATTTGTAGCAGTAGCCAAAAATACATTGTATGGGTCAAAATTATTGATTTTTCTTTTACGCCAAAAATCATTAGGAAATTGAGTAAAGATCATGTTCCTAGAAGATATTTTGTCAAATTCCTACTGTAAATACATCAAAACTTAATTTTTGATTAGTAATGTGCATTATTAAGAACTTCATTTGGACAATTTTAAAGGCTATTTTCTCAGTATTTTGATTTGTTTGAACCCTTAGATTCCACATATTCATATAGTTGTATCTCGAACAAATATTGTTCAATCCTAACAAACCATACATTAATGGAAAGCTTATTTATTCAGGTTTCAGATGATGTACAAATCTCAATTTTGAAAAATGGACCCTTATGACTGGTTTTGTGGTCCAGGGTCACATATGACGTGTGACCATTTTGTCCACTTGTAAACATAGGCTACTAAACATGGTGGAAATAAATTGTTTGTAGAGATCCACAGTGAAAATGCTGATACTTACTTAGTTTATGCTGACTGTCCAATATAAACATTTTTAATAATCGGAACAAGTGTTAGGAAAGACATTTTTTTTTAGTAGCAAGACAGCTAAACTATGGTTTGTGTAGCAAAACTATGGTTAATTTGTGGTTACCATGGCTTTTGGTTTTATTTGTAGTAAAAACATGGGTAATTTTCCTGAGGGGCTCACCTATTTTCTAAACACGAGTCGCGGTTTAGCAAAAACAAGCGCTACATCGCTGTTTTTAACATCTGAGCTGAAAAAATAATTAAACGTACTCAACCAGACGAACCCCTCTCTCTCTTTCACACACGTGTCGTCGTAAAGTCCGATTTATTCCAGCGAATCAGTTCATCCAAAATGGTTCCATCTGCTATGCAGAGCTAGAAGAATCGTTCTAGCGAATCGATTCGTCCGAGATGGTTTCGCCGCCTATGTAGCGCTGAAAGGTTCGATTCATTCTAGTGAATTGGTTCGTTCTGAATAGTTCCCTACGTAGCGCTGTAACGCTAAAACGGTCTGATTTATTCTAGAAAATCGGTTCGTCATAGAGGTGTATGCGATATTGCCAGAATAATATCTCGATATTTTCTGGGATTTTATCGACAACGATAATTAGGCAATATTTTGCTGTGTTTGTTATTGTCAAAGACTATTGTGCTTATAAGGATTAGTGTGCTGACTCCTGAACCTTTTATGGGCATTTTTACCTTTATAAAGCCATATTTTCTAAAAGTGTGTATCATCTTTTGAGTCAAATTCTTACATTTAATCAGTCATTTGGGTATATATTGAGAGATTTTCGTGTCACCTCACCAAACCCGGAAAGCAGGTCTCATCGCTACCGCTTATCAGAGAACGTATTAAAGGGGTCATCGGATGCAAACTTCACTTTTACGTTGTTTAAACGTAAATGTGTGTTGGCAGTGTGTGTACACAACCACCTTACAATGATAAAAATCCACCCAGTGGTTTTTAATTAATCTGTAAAAACAATTTCCCCTTTTTCAAATCAAGCCATACCCAGCATCTTGTCTGTGTGACGACACACCGACAGAGGCCACTCCCACGATAGCTGATTGATGTCTTACCTTAGAGCTGCCTTGAATGAGCTGTAACAGTTCGATCGCAATTGTTTTGATGCCGGAACAGGGATGTAGACAAGAATGGCTTCTAAGCGATTGAGGTGTTGTGTTGTTGGATGTAATAATGAACACAGCAGTCGTCATTTACGACATCTGAGCTGCTGAAGACGCAGTGGATGACTTTTGTTTGTGATGGGAATGCGCCTCCCGATCTACATATATTCTCGTGAATCATTTGTGATCCAGCTTCACTTACAGCAGAGTATAAGGGGTTTTTTAATGAATCTTTGCAATCGCCTTTCTTAATAACGTGCTAGTTAGCAAGTTTAGCAGCTATCGCGGCTAAAGTAAACAGGCTCGTCACTCCACAGAGAGAAGAGAGGGGTGGGGCGAGCAGAGCTCATTAAAATTTAAAGCAACATCGACCAGAATAGGTAGATTGTTGTAGAGCTGATTTTGGCAAGGTAAAAAAGGTGTTTTTTACACTATCATTGAGAAATTTTAACCAAAGAAAGTTATAGACTTTTCATTAAGACCCTAAAGAATCATATCAACTTCATCATATCCGATGACCTCTGTAATAGCAGTATTAAATGATGGCGATATCAACTGACTTTAAAGGTAATCAGTTAAATTAGCTAGCTGTTTTTATTGTTGACGTTTTATTCAAATTTTATATATAAATGTTAGTGAAAAGAATAAAAAATGATATATCAATCCACATATGTGATGGACATTGGTTATGATCATCTTTAGTGTCTACTTTAAAGGAATCTTAAGTAAAACAGCTTCATATTGTGGTTAGGCATATGCAAAACGTGTGAACTGGAAGCAACAAGACCTGGTTAGCAGAATAAGGAAGTGTGTTGCGCATAACCCCTATTATAATAATAATAAATTTAGGCTGTTACCAAACAAATTAAATCAGTATTAACAAAATTCATCTTTGCAGAAGCTGCATATGAAGTGGCATTTAGATGTATTTACACATGTTAATACAGCTTAGAGGGACATGGAATGCTTTAACCTGCAGTTACAAATGCATACATTATGTTGTGATATTTTAAACATTAAAACGTTGAAATCTGATATTTGAAATTATATTACAAATAAAAATATACTTTGAATGTGAAATTGAAACCGCCAGTAGGTGGCAGCAAGTCGATGTTTTTTTAGTGAGTCATTGCGATTGAACCGAATCTTTTAAACGGTTGATTCATTTAGGAACGAAACTTCGTCATGTTGCTCAGAGACGCAAAACAGTACTGTGGCTGTGTTTGAATGATTTTTGTTGGCGAAATTGAGCAAAAAACATGAAAAATACTGTCTGAAACGTAAGTGTTTTAACTACGATTTCTTGTTTATTGAACTGTTATATAAAAGCAATATCACATTTGTAGTCATGAGTTTTGAAAAAAACGCCACTCTTCGTGTGATATTTATTAACTATATGAAATATAAATATATACATTTTCTTCCTCCACATCTTGAATTTTGCGATCATTCTAAATGCATTTTAATAAACTGAATCATGCCGTGAAAGTAGGCACTTTAACTGCTCCTATAATGTAACATAATGCATGCACTCTAGATGTGTTTTGTTTGCTTTTTGCAATATACCCGATAATGTCAAATCGCACATGGTTAAAACAACAATTATGATATTTAAAAATCTGTTGGTTTGGACAGTTAATGAACAGACTCACAGAAATAATTCGACTCCCTGTAGCTACTAATTTGACTCGGTTTTGTAAAAAGGGGTGTTTAATTTTGCTGAAAGATACATTATATATAAGTTTTGTTTTTATTTATTAACATCTCATCTTCAGTGAAGTTACTGCTACTTTAACTTTTTTTTCTTTTACTTAAAGTTTTTACTTTTCTTTTTCTATAGAAATCTCTATATCCATGTCACGGCCCACAAAGGCCACAGTTTTGCTAGAAAGAGCTTTAAATGTAGCACTGTGCTTTTCTTGCAGGGTCAAGATGAATAGACAAACATCTACCACAGTAGCAGAAAAAGACGTACTGCAAATCCATGCAAATCGGAAAAGCGGCAAAGAGGGGGAGTTTCTGCCAGGCAAGCACTCTTAGCTTCCCTCTTTAGACCACCATCTTTTGTTTGTTCTGAAGTTACTCATATAGGAATAGTTGCTTTTAGAAGCCAGGAAGGAGTGAAAAAGGGTGGAAACGGGAGGAAAAAAGAGCTATAAGCGTTTCAAGCTATTGCTGAAACAATCCAATTACAATGCCTATCAAACTTAGCTTCACAGGTTATAGCTTCTAATTGCCTGACAAAAATTGACACTTCAGTCGCAACACTGTAATATAATAGAGGGCCAAATTAAATTTGATCGAGGGGCAGAAAACGACGCTATCATTCAGCCGCGCGGAAAAGAGATCAACTGGCATGATATAATGGATCAAAAATGAAAATTATTCATTAATCGCGTTGGGTTTTCCAATAATGGAAATGACACAGTTCAGACGCTGCCGTAAAAACACTATTAATTAAAGGGATGATAGATCTAACAAGGCATGGAACCGAGAGAAGTCTTCCTCCACTCCTCTCTGAGGTGAAGGATTGTGGGAATGGGCTGACTGACAGGTCACTTCTCAGCATGACGAGTGTAATGTGTGTGTGTGTGTGTCAGTGGCATTTGGTGGACTTCCGAATGATGAGGCAAAATGCATGAGAGCCTGAGTGTTTTAGTTCATATTCCAGTTCAGTTTGATACATATGTATGTATGTGTGTGCGTGTGTATATATTGCATATACAATATTTAATACTATATTTACTATGTATGCTATTTGTTAAAACAAAAACATACATTATATACAAATTGCATTACATATACAATATTTATATATATGTGTTTGTTTTCTGAAAATACATACAGAAATATGTCAAAAAACAGCAATAATAATTACATATAAAAATTAACATTTATTATATATACACTGTGTATTAAAACTACTATCATAATATTTCAATGTTTTTTAAAGAAGCATTTATTTGATCCAAAGTACGGCAAAAACAGTAACATTTTTTAAATATTTTTGCTATTTAAAATAGCTGTTTTCTATCTGAATATATTTTAAATTGTAATTTATTCCTGTGATTTAAAAATGAATTTTTAGCATCATTATTCCAGTCACATGATCCTACAGAAATCATTCTAATATTCTGATATGCTGCTCAAAAAATATTTATTATTATTATTTTGTTAAAAACAGCTGAGTAGAATTTTTTCAGGTTTCTTTGATAAATAGAAAGTTCAGAAGAACAGCATTTATCTGAAATAGATTTTTTTTGTAACATTATAAATGTCTTTAGCATCACTTTTGATCAATTTAAAGCATCCTTGCGAAATAAATTAATAAATATACTGACTCCAAGCTTTTGAATGGTATCGTGTAAAATGTTACAAAGGCTTTTTATTTCAGATAAATGCTATTTCTATTAATCAAAGAATCCTGAGAAAACATACTTAACTGTTTTAAATACTAATAATAATAAAAACAAATTAAGGAGTTAATTACTTAAACAGCAAATCAGCATATTAGAATGATTTCCGAAGGATCATGTGACACTGAAGACTGGAGTAATGATGCTGAAAATTTAGCTTTGATCACAGAAATAAATTACATGTTAAAATATATTCAAATAGAAAACAGTTATTTTAAATAGTAAAAACATTTCAGAATGTTACTGTTTTTACTGTACTTTGAATTAAATAAATGCAGGCTTCTGATTGGTAGTATATACCATTATATATATATATATATATATTGAAAAGGCACTGCATCTTTTACCTCTTCACAGAAAATACCCTGGTGTGTGTGTAAAGGCGAGAGGCCCAATATTCAGCAGCAGATGAGACGTGTGCATGTGTCTGTGAGAAAGAGGCAGATGAAGAGAAGAAGATAAGAGACAAAGATGACAGCACTCAAAGGCTAAAGGCAGCGCTTTCTCTCATCTCCTGACCACCGACTGACCCCAAGACTGAGAGCCGAGAGCCGACGGAGTGACCCGGCTCCCCGTGACCCTGCCAAGCTGAGCGTGAGGCTCCCCAGCCGAGCCCACCGGAGCTCCAGCCTCACTGATCTCCAGCCCTGTAATTGGGTCAAAGCTCTGCATTGCCTTATTGATGTGCAAATGCTAACTGTCGAGGCATGTCACTCTCAGCCATATTAGAGAACACCTCGAGGATGACTGCAGGAGATCAAGGACGCCAATGCACCATTTCATATCAAACCCCAAACATGAGAGGGGTGCCGTTCATTAAAATTTAGGCCATCAAGAAATATCCAATTCAAAAGAAATGTCTAATTTGAAGCGGTCCTTGACAGGACACGATCATATCTTAACGCATTTAACAACCGGTTTCGACATGAGTAATGGCACCCTGAAAAAGGATGTTCTCGCAAATTATGATAAGAATTAAAATGATGGGAAGTAAGAACATGTCAGTTAACCAGGAGGAAGCACAGCCAGTCAGAAAGTCAAAAGATGTAATTTGTCATAAGAGTTCCTAATACATCAATATACATCATGAAATTATGGAGGACATGCAATATATAAACACATCAATGGTTATTTCTTTGAAGAGGAAAAGGAAACAGTATAAAATGAATGAGAAAATAATCAAAACTACAAAAATAACACTAAATCGCGAAATATGAGATCAAATAAAGTAGAAATTGCTGATATGCTACTTTCAGATGTCCACAACTGATCTGATGCCACTAGTATAAAACGATGGACTGATTACAAAATCTAAAATATTCTTCTTCAATATAATTTTTTAAATATTTATAAATTACAACAATATTTTAACAATATGTCATGGCTTAATAAGCCTTTGATTTTAGTCAAATAAAACAAAACATAAATTCAGAAGGCCATCACGGTACATCTGTGTACGATTGAAAAAAAACTGCAGCGGATAATCACGAGACCTTCATTGGAATTTTTTGCAGTGGATTTAATGTGGCTTTATGGGAAGCATTAAGTTCATTACATTTCTTTTATTGCCTTGACGTATCTAGTAGACTGTTAATGTGTTCCTCTCGGTTGATCGTACATGTGCGAGCAGCGTGCCGAGGATCAAAACATCAGATCGCTGGGATTGTCGTGCTGTGAAAGAATTTAAAAGTACTGGTGTCCCAGTCTTATAATTGGGTATCGATGGCCAACGATTCTCTCAATTTCATCGTTTTTCCACTTGGACAATCTGGTGGAACTCTAAGACAACCTAATTATAACCCCTGCTGAGGAGGCCGGCCCTGAGCAAGGTTTCATAACTGTCTCAACTTTCTCATCCTCTGCAAACTTTTACAAGGACATGACACTGATACTAATCATGCCAAGCCAGACAGACAATGTTGAAGTGAAGAGTTAATCACGGTATAAGCATTACCACAAATTATTTAAAGCTATTTTTTTCTCCAAATGTGTGGATTGAGGCTTTCAGGTTTTCTGCACAAAGGCTGTTTGTTGTGGTTTAAAACAGTAGCTTTCCGTTCTATAAGATACACTTTTGAAAAAAGCTGCTAAACTACTACAAAAACCTAAAATGCCATGTTGTTTTATTTTTCAAACAACTTGATTTGCTTTTGAATTTTCAATGCTACATAATAACAGTTGCCTTTCCTTGCTTGGCTGTAATGTGCAAACAGCGTGTTTTGAAATGCGTACTTGTTGGAAAAAATAGCTTGTTACTGGCTACACTATTTTGAAAGCAAATGCACAACGGTTACAGTACTAAAAATCTAGTTTAGTTAGGAGAATTTCTACTTATGCTGTGCAATCACCATATCCATTCACTGTAAAGCTCAGCCTGAGTACAGTCTTTTTGCAAATTCAAAAATTGCCACCAGAAGAAGCCTTACGTCATCCTACATCATACATACATTTATACTGTTTTATTTATGGTCAGTTTTTGACTGTGCTTTTATTTGCCTGTTATGTGTTTTATATTGTTCAGAAGTGGGTAGGTTTAGGGTAGGGGTGGGGTTAGGTGCTGCAATTAAAGTATACATTGCTATAAAATAATTTCTATTTTTTTTACAAATGCATGCAAACCATTAAACTAAAGGAGTAGTTTACTTCCAAAAAAAAAAAAAGATTACAGATAATGTACTGTCATCGGATGCCTTTCTTTCTTCAGTCGTAAAAAAAAAAATGTTTTTTTGAGGGAAACATTTCAGGAATTATCTCTGTATAGTGGACTTTAATGGTGCCCGCAAGTTTGAACGTCCAAAATGTAGTTTAAATGCACGTGAGAGCATTGATACTGCAATTTGGATCTTTAACCCGCTGGTGCCCATTAAAGTCTACTATATGGAAAAAAACCTGGAATGTTTTCTTAAAAACCTTAATTTCCTTTTGATTGAAGAAAAAAAGACATGAACATATTGGATGACATGGGGGTAAGTAAATTATGGAATGAACTAATATTTTAAGTTGAAGTACTAAAAACTATAATAAAAATTAAACAAAGATACAAAAATATATTTAGAAAAAACAAAAATGACATACAGATAAAATTACTAACTAAAATTAGAACAGAAAACAAAAATAAAAGCTAATTAAAAATATGAAAAAATACAATAGTATTATATAAACAAATATATACTGCAGTATACTGCATTATTAATAATTGAGCACCAATAAAAACTGAGAACCAAATCAGCATATTAAAATGATATCCGAAGGATCATGTAACACTGAAGACTGAAGTAATGCTGCTGAAAATTCAGCTTTGATCATTTATTTATTATATTTATAAAGAATATATTCATACAGAAAACCGTTATTTTGAATTGTAATACTATTTCATAATATTACCGTTTGTACTGTATTTTTGAGCACATAACTGCAGCCTTGATGAGTCATTAAAGACGTTTAAAAATCATGTTTCCAAACTTTTGAAAGGTATATATATACTGAAATAACACTGCAAGCTGGTAGATGTCATAATTAAACACTCTGCAATAGAAAATGATTACCATTCTGATGAGATTAAGTAGAAGCAACATATGTTTGCTATTATTTCAGCATAGAAGTGACAGTTATCAGTGCGTAACTATTTTTGAGCAATTATTTGACGCATCTCAAGATAGTTGCTAGTGAAAGGCTAGAACAGCGCTTTCCTGTGGTCATTCTACTTTGTTAATATCCTCCTGATAGAATCAAGAAATACCTCATGCACATTCTCTAACCTCAACTTACACTCCTAATCTGAATAGTGATCAGTGACCCTGGAGCTGCCGGCGTCAGCCCTGCCCAGTGCGAAGAAGGATATTTCAGACCAGAGAACAGGTGGACACCAGCCAGGGGAGACGATTCAGCCGGCTTGCCCACAAACAGGGGTCAGGGTGGGCCACACGTCACATAAATCAATCTGACGTGTTCACCCAGGCCTGCACTGGCACAGGCCAACCCGCGGCCCGAGCCCCATGCCCACTGAGCTACTGGCTGCGGCGCTATTTTGATGCATGGTTCAGGGGTGCATTTGGAACGGGTCAGCTGACTTTGATCCAGGGCCTGGCTGGAGAGACTTCAGGTGCCTTCTGGTTCCACAGATATCACGCCAGTGGTATGAGCTCCACTGCAGGGAAATCGGGCGCTCTGAAAGAGATCCTGGTGGGCAGCAGAATGAATGTGCAATGGCATGTACAGTTCAAGACGTCAGTCACTGCAGATTTCTCAGCTCATGTAAGTACTTCAGATACCAGAGATTTTTCTTTATGACATTTATGCATTAGCAATTCGCAAATTAAACAAGGGGAAATTATTTCTAATAATTATCTCACATACTGTAAGTTAAAAGTGTTAAATTTTTGCATCAACATCAGGTAGTTGTCACATATTTCATATGTTGACAGTTTTATACAATTTAGCATAATATGAAATCATTTATTTGTAATTTAATTAATTCTAAAAATTCTAAGAATTTTTTTGGCAAAACATTATTGTGGATTATGCTTTACACATATACACAAATATGTTTTGTGTTTGATAATAGTTTTACTGTTTATGTACTGAGAAGTCTATAATATTATTTTATTATCAATACATCTACTATTATAGTTTAATATTTTTAATTCGTTTTTTTATGTTTTCATTTTATTTTTAGTTAAAAGGGTCATCGGATGCCAATTTTCCACAAGTTTTATGATTCTTTAGGGTCTTAAAGAAAAGTCTATAATATACTTTGGTTAAAAATTTAAATGGTTGTGTAAAACAACACCCTTCTTACCTTGTCAAAATGAGCTCTGCAAAAATCAACCCATTCTGATGGATTGTTCCTTTAAATGCAAATGAGCTCTGCTTGCCCGGCCCCTCTCTTCTCTATGTGGAGAGACGAGCCTGTTTACTTTAACCGCGTTTAGCCATGTGTAGCCGCTAAACTTGCAAACTAGCACATTATTAGGAAAGGTGATTGCAAAGATTCATAAAAAACCCTTATACTCACTTCTGCTGTAGGTGAAGCTGGATCACAAATGATTTGCGCAAACATAGACGGATATATGTAGATCGGGAGGCACATTCCCTTCACAAACAAAGTGTACCACTGCATCTTCAGCGGCTCAGATGTCGGGAGTAAATGATGACCACTATGTTCATTATTACATCCAGCAACACAACACCTCAATCGCTCAGTCTGAGATATTCTTGTCCAACTTACATCCCTGCTCCGGCATTGACACAATGGAGGTCGGACTGTTACAGCTGATTTCAGGTGGGTCTGAGGTAAGACCCTCATGTCAGTCAACTATCGTGAGAGCGGCCTCTGTCTGTGTGACGCCACACCAACAGGCATCTGAGAATGGCTCGATTTGAAAAAGGGGATATTATTTTTACAGATTAATTAAAAACCACTGCATGGCTTTTTATCATTATAGGGTAGATTTGTACATACACTGCCAACACACATTAATGTTCAAACAACATGTAAAAGTGAACTTCGCATCCGATGACCCCTTTAAGTTTAATTATAGTAATTTTGTTTTTGTCATATTAGTTTTTTTGTGGTCTTTTGTGGTAATCTTTATTCATATTTATTTCAGTTCTAGTTATTTTAGAACAACAGAAGTTAAGCTCAGTTAAAATGAGAAATATGAGGTCAAAAGTTTACATACACTTTGCAGAATCTGCAAAACATTATTTTACCAAAATAAGAGAGATCATACAAAATGCATGTTATTTATGTTATGCTCATTTAGTACTGACTGGAATAAGATATTTCACATAAAAGATGTTTATATATAATCCACAAGAGAAAATAATAGGTAAATAAAAAAAAATGTCCCCATGTCCCCAGTTTACATACACTTGATTCTTAATACTGTTGTTACCTGAAGCTGTTTTGTTTTTTGTTTTTTTTGTTCTTGAGTTAAATTGCTCGCTGTTCTTCAGAAAAAAACCTTCAGATCCCACAAGTTCTTTTGTTTTTCTGCATTTTTGTGTATTTGAACCATTTCCAACAATGACTATGATTTTGAGATCCATCTTTTCACACTGAGGACAACTGAGGGACTCATATGCAACTATTACTGAAGGTTCAAACACTCACCGATGCTCCAGAAGGAAAAACAATGCATTAAGAGCCAGGGGTGTAAACTTCTGAACAGAATGAAGATCTGTACATTTATCTTATATTGCCTAAATATTGTATTTTTTATTTTTTTTTTTAACTTACATGTTTCCCAGAGGACAAAAAAAAGTTAGATTTTCCTTGGTCCTCAATTTCAAAAAGTGTTTACCCCCCAGCTCTTAATGCATTGTTTCCTTCTGGAGCATCAGTGAGCGTTTGAATGTTCTGAATAACTCATTCAGATCAGTATTAAATAAAAAATTATCCCTCTTATTTTGATCAAATAATTAGCATTTTACAGCAGATTCTGCTAGGTGTATGTGAATTTTGACTTTACCTGTATATGCAGCGTGAAAATGTTTAACAGCTTAAAAATAAAGCACTTATCTTGAGATATATAAAAAAAGTGTATGACTAGCTCTGGTCTCCCCTATTGTATTTTCCAATGATTTATGATTAGCCATGACATCTAAAATAGGGCTTAAATGTTTTCTAGATGTTCCTTATTTGGTCCAGCATGTTTAAATTATGTGTTTTTCTGAGTTGTAAATGTGATTCAAACCATCTCAGACAGTCACACAATCTGTTCAATGGCATTACAAGACAATAACAGAATGAAAAATAAAAAACTGTATCTCCAAAGGAAAAAGGGAACAAATGAGAGAAATTTGAAGTCTGCATGTCAAGATAATGTCAAATTTGGTCAAAAATTCTTACGGGCTTTCAACTTTTCTCTTTGGTTATGCTATTCGTGTTTGCATTGAAGTTTTTCATATTTTCTTTCAAATAATTCATTAATGGCTTGCTAATCTCAAGAGTGGATGAAAGGACTTAATTCCAACTAAATGATTTATACAAGTGCTTCTGAAACTAACCCTTATTAAATGAATAACTCCTGCCAATAAACCGTGGGTATCTGTCTTTTAAAAAGTTGAGGGGACACCTGAGAATTCTGCAAGAAATAGGAATAATTCCTCAAAAAGAAAATTGCCTGGCTGAACTTGGAGGATTAAAAGTAATTGTAATTTCCCAAACATTCGGTTTGCGAGTGCTGTTGTCTGTAAAAAGATGATAAAATACTCAATGCCCCCTGTCTCTTAACTTCAACAATAGTCAATCAGACCAGCCGTTTTACCCAACCACCGAAGAAGCTCCGTATCAGAAATTAACTTACAGTTCTCAGAGGCCTCGGCGAACATATGCACAAGGGCACTTTGAGGTTGCTCTCCACCAACTGTTGCCTGTTTGATTTTCGTCAGTATATTTGATGGCAAATATCATAATGTTTGCTCTAGGTCATGGACAGCACAAAAAACATTGACAATTTGTTATAAACTGTTGATTATGCATAACATGTTCAGAAAGGTTTTTGGCATGGATTAAAACAAACAGCTTGTATGCGTGACACCTTGGCATACTGAATTCTGGGAGGATAATATGCATAATGGGAGTGAAAGGTAACTAATCTTAAGTTCACATCTTACTAAGTCTTCATTTATTTAAAGGTGAGGTCAAAAACATGTTTTAGATACTGATATTGTGTATTCTGGCATTTGATATGTACTTTTAGGCAAAGCAGCAACTTATAACACACTTACAGTCACAAATTGCCTAAAGCAACATGACAGTTGTCATGTTGGTGAAAAACAACAACCTTTTTCTAACAGTATGACAGTAGCTCAGTAATAAGCTACTTCTTCAGCGATGCAGCATGACAAAATACTGCTGCAAATTATCAAGGTAAAAATAAAATTCTGCCTTTCTCATATTTAAAGGGATAGTTTACCCAAAAATGAAAATTCTGTCATTAATTACTCACCTTCATGTTGTTCCATACCTGTAAGATCTTTGTTTATCTTCTAAACACAAATTAAGATATTTTTTTATGAAATCCGAGAGCTTTTTAACCCTGCGGCAATGTGACTACAAAGACCCAAAAAAGGTAAAATAGTCCATGTGACATCAGTGGTTCAACCGTAATTTTATGAAGCTACCAGAATACTTTTTGTGCGCAAAGAAGACAAAAATAACAACTTCACTGAACAATTTCTTCTCTTCCGTGGCAGTCTTCAACGTGCATTCACAAGAGTAACACATTGCATGCATGTGCTGCTGACGCAGAAGTCGTCGGCGTTCCAGTGTAGAAAATTGTTGAATAAAGTCATTATTTTTGTTTTCTTTGCACACAAAAAGTATTTTTGTAGCTTCATAAAATTACGGTTGAATCTTTGATGTCAGCAACAGTTGTGTTTCTGTCTATGCAGGGTCAGAAAGCCCTTAGATTTCATCGAAAATATCTTCATTTGTGTTCCGAAGATGA
Organism: Labeo rohita; assembly: GCF_022985175.1. NCBI lineage: Eukaryota > Metazoa > Chordata > Actinopteri > Cypriniformes > Cyprinidae > Labeo > Labeo rohita. The sequence goes on from NC_066885.1 coordinate 11,387,880, forward strand.
GCGAAGGTCTTACAGGTTTGGAACAACATAAGGGTGTGTATTTAATGACAGAATTTTCATTTTTGGATGACCTATTCCTTCAAATTTGGAAAGTGTAAGCCTAAAAATAAAAATAAAATGAAACAAAGAAAGAAAGCAAATAAAGTCCCTGTATAGACCAAAAAATGTTTTCAAAAAATTTGGGTATTTATTTTTTAAAGCATTGGTTTTGTTGTAAATGAAATATTTTAATATTAATATTAAATATTATATTAATGTTATATTTATATAAAATATTATTTATATAAAATGAAATATAAAGATACTGCCCCCTAAATATCATCACTGAAGCTACTTACTGTTTTCTTAAAAGCGTTGCATGACTGTAGGTTAACACTTATTTTAGTATAATATGAGAAGCTTGAGTATCTTCACTGGTGGTAATTCATGACTTTCTCCATTTGGAGATTTAACCAGAAATCATCACTGAACATTAACTACTATCCCACAATATCCAACCACACTCATCTGGATGAAAACCAAGGATTGAAGCAAAACCTCAAACACAGCCTCAAGTGCAGGTATTTGAAAGCTGATCAGTGCTGACCACTTTAAAAGGCTAATTGAAACAGTAACTCTTTACAACAAACTGTTTTTAAGGCAAAAAGCATTTGCAGATGCTTAAATGATCCAATGCATTTTCCAAACACTACAACAGTCCTTTACAACATGCATGTTTAACCTGCCATCGCTGAGATCTCAATATGTATGCACACTTCTGCCAATTTAAATCTCGTGTCACTTTCCTAGCTTTGGGATGTGAGAATCGAGATTATCCTGGGGGCATTCAATTCCATGCCACTGACCTTACTCTGGCCTCTGAGCGAGAGGCCTCATGCCATTAGCGCGAGGGAAAGGCTTTTAAAGGAAATCTAATCTCGTCTGCATCTGATCTGTCCACTTCAGAGTGGAGGAACCTGGCCTGGGTATTACAGCAAACATCCTCTGCCGCTGTATCCCTTTCTTCAGCGTTCAATATTCCCCCTCCACTGTAGGACCCATTTCTGTAACAAACTCCCTGCAACAGGTCTGACCAGCGGCTGTAATTTCACTCAGAGCGCTTGCCCTCCGAACCCGATGTACAGCAGCACTCGACTGTATCTTGAGCTCAACACAGGCGCCAGTGTTTAGGAACGTGTCTCTGCTTTGTTCAGGGATTTCTCTTTTTATTTTGGTTAATTGTGGGTAAAGTGTCTCGCTGACAGGTTGCGGTGAGGGATATCACCTGAGATCATCCCACATTTGGTTGGCTGTATACCTGCAAAGGCTCAAAACATAAACCACAAAACCTTTTGGATGTAGTTGCTGCAGATTATAGATCGTTTAACCTAAGATCTAAACATGTTTGATGGGCTTTATGAATTTAGCAGGTTTTATCAGGTCATGTGTGCTCTGATTTGATGTGGTATAATAACTGAAACAGAAGTTTCACAAAGCAACCCTGAGTCAGCAATGAATGAATAAACAATATCCTACTGACATGAGCTTACAAAGATCAATAATGGAAGAAACATGTATGTATATTTTTAATATTTTGAGTGAAATATAAAGCTAAGTTATTTATATGCGGGGCATTGCAGTATCATTTTATCTCTGTTAAAACAAAACAAATAAATAAGCAAAAGAACTAAACAAAACACAAAACAAAATAAAACACAAAGAAAAAGAACTAAACAAAATACAAAACAAAAGAACTAAACAAAACACAAAACAGCAAAAAAACTAAACAAAACCAAGCAGAAGAACTAAAAACACAAAACCAAGCACAAAGCAAAGGAACTAAACAAAACATGAAACAACACAAACGGAATAAGCAAAAAAACATACTAAACAAAAGAACTAAAAAACAAAACTCAAAACGAAATAACTAAATAAAACACAAAACAAAAGAATTAAACAAAACAACAAAAAACAAAGCAGAAGAACTAAAAACACAAAACAAAACACAAACAGCAAAAAAATAAACAAAACAAAGCAGAAGAACTAAAAACACAAAACTAAACAAAATAAAACACAAAGCAAAATAATTAAAAATAAAACCAAGCACAAAGCAAAAGAACTAAACAAAACATAAAACAACACAAATGAAATAGAAAAACACAAAGCAAAAAGAACTCAACAAAACAAAACAAATCAAAACAACTAAACAAAACAAATCAAAAGAACAAAACAAAAAACACAAAGCAAAAGAACTAATCAAAACAAAACGAAATAACTAAATAAAACACAAAACAAAATAACTAAACAAAAAAAAAAAAAAACTAAGCAGAACTAAAAACACAAAACAAAACACAAAGCAAAAGAACAAAACAGAACAAAACAAAGCAAAAGAACAAAAACAAATCAAAAGAACAAAACAAAACAAAGCAAAAGAACTAAACAAAACAGAGTAAAAGAACTAAACAAAATCTAACAAAACACAAAGAAAAATAACTAAAAACACAAAACAAAAGAACTAAACAAAATAAAACACAAAGCAAAAGAACTAAACAAAACACAAAACAAAAGAACTAAACAAAATAAAACACAAAGTAAAACACTTCAAAACAGAACAAAACAAAAACACAAAGCATAAGAACTAAACAAAACTAATCAAAAGAACAAAATAAAACACAAATCAAAAGAACTAAAGAGTACAAAGCAAAGCATTAAACAAAACACTACACAAAGCAAAATAACTAAACAAAACACAAAGCAAAAGAACTAAGCAAATCACAAAACACAGCTAAGCAAAAGAACTAAACAAAACAAAGCAAAAGAAGAAAACACAAAGCAAATGAACTAAACAAAACATAAAACATAAAATAACTAAAAACACAAAGCAAAAGAACTAAACAAAACACAAAAACAAAAACCATCAAAACAAAGGAACGTTGCTGTTGTGATTTATGCAAGTATTTTCTAAAGTGATGAAATATGTATAATGAATACGTAATGAATGAAATATGAATATTAAAAGTCCAATATATGATGATATATGAGAGGGACATTAAAATGTTATACAACATGTTATATAACAAACGCTTGTAGTGATGTTTGCTTAAGCTAATATGGTAATATAACAGTGAGAAGACATAACTCCCAATGCTGAGATTATGCATTATTTTACTGTTACAAACTTCAATTGATGAAATGACTCTTTTGAACAGCACTTTTCATTTAGTGAGATAAATGCAGAAAATAGAGAGAAACTAGTGCACATCTCTTACTGAGATCGTAATCATTTCCTGGTCGCTCTAGTTTTCTCATCCCGTTCCCTCTCGCTCAGGTTATTTCGGGAGTCATTTTTGGAAGCTCCTTGACCTGCACAGAGTGGCACCTCCATATTCAAAGAACCCTCCCTTGCCAACACCCCTCATTTACAACCCATTACTCAGTTCTGCTCAGCTGAACCACATCCATATATTCTTCAAGGCCTGGTTAAACTTAATCATTAGGTTAACAAGCTCCCTTCCCTCCAAATGATGATCCTCTGAATTCTAGGGATTTGTTCAGGAGGGTGAACCAATAACTGGCTAGGCACAAAAGACACAGGCCTTCGAATTAGCACAAAATAATCACCAAAAATTGCTTTGCATATTCAATCACTTAGAAGACTGCCAAAGTAAACAAACACACGAACCTCGGCCGCGCAAAAAGCCTTTAAATGAACTAACATTTCCTCAAGTAAACAATCAAACAGTCGAACACTCCGACACTGTTGTGAATCGCAGTCAACCCTGACAGACACATCAAAACAAAATATGCACATAAAGTCCAGAATCAAAGAGACAATTGTTTCTTTACCGCTCTGCTTTTAAAATATGTGAGCACAATACAAATCAGTCGTAATGAAGGTTTACCTTTTTTTTTTATTTAATGCTATAAAGAGATAGACGTGTTTTTTAAAGACCATCTGCGATACATATATGGCTGGCATCGTACAACTCGTGTAAGCTAATTAATTACAATAGCTCAAGAGGCAGTCACATGTCACTGTTTTAGCACATCAATGGCACTTAAACATACTTCATTAGCTTGACGTTGATGTGTGAGTTTGTGCATGGATTCCACTGAGCTGTCAGTTTACATCTGCTCTTACGGCTGTTTAGACTGATTTTCATCAAAGACAACTGTGTTTATCTTTCTAGCTTCTTTATACACGTAGGTCATCATGAAAACTGTCATCTATAATGTAAATGGAACATAAAACTTACAACCTATTATCAGGCTATTAAGGTAATCTACATGATATATATGTAACATACAACAACAAAAGAAATATATAAATTGATATACTTTCTTAATTAAGTATAGAATTAATGTTTATATGATCTGTACAAACTGATTTAACACACACACAAACAGTATAATATACATGTAAAATATACATTTACCTTGTTTATATATATAAACAATATTATATAACATATAATTTAAGAATAGTATAAGTAATAAAAAAATTCTAAATGGTAATCTACATGGTATATAGGCAACAGCAAAAAGTAATATATAAATTTATATTCTTTTTATATAAATATTCTTATAGTTTGTGCTCTAAAATATTTAGATATAAAAAGTTTAGAAATAATATATATTTAATCTGTGCAAGTAATACATAAATTTACCATGTTTTGATATATAAATTGTACATGGTAATCTACATGTATATATGTAACAACTACAAAAGTAACACACAAAATTATTTTTATATAAAAAATTATAGAAATAATATTTATATAATCTATGCAAATATAAGTATAATATACAAGTAACAGAAATTGTAAATGTTAATCTACATGGTATATATGTAACAACTACAAAAGTAATATACAAACCTATATTCTTTTTCTTTTAAGTATAGAAATAATATTTATATAATCTGTGCACATATAAGTATAATATACAATATATAAATTTACCTTGTTTTGTATACTTATATATTATATACTCATATAATTTAAGTATATTATAATATATAAGTAATATATAAATACAATGTTATAGAATTTAAGTACATATAAGAAATATACAAATGTATCTTCTTTATATATGAATATATACATTTTTATATAGCCCGTAAAAATGAATTTTATAGACACACAACTGTGGGTATATGTAAAGAGCAATTTAAATGAATTATTCATGAAATTTTTTTAAAAATTATTTCATAATTGTTTTTTATTACGTCCTTATTATTATATATTGAAATATCAGATAGATAGATAGATAGATAGATAGATAGATAATTATTAATAATTATAATTTAAATCTATTTAATAATTAATTTAGTTGTCATCTATATACACACAAAATATTTCACATTTTTATTATAAAAATAAAAATAGACATTAATTATATATGGTAGAATTTAAAATTGCACTTGATAGATACACAGGAATAATACATATAGTAATATAACGAATAAAACTTTTACCAGTTGCTTGAAATAGCCAATCGTCAAGTACCTTCTACAATCTACATACACCATTCGAATAGGCCAATTATTCAGAACTACTATGGATAACGGGTAACAGCGAGGCAGACCACGTTAACCTCCTTGTGTTTGTCTATCTAAGTTTGTGAGCATGCACTTATGGGATTTTCTGTTGGATTTTAGCAAACTTATCTTGTTCGCGTCTGTTGGTTATTTCTTCTGGTGGCCGTGCAGCTGAACAAACAATAGCACATTTTAATGTGGTACCTTGCCTTCCTGCCATGCATATTCATGACGAGCCCACGCCTGGCAGTGACACGGGGGTGCGGCAGGGATGAGGCGTGCTTGTCGGAGTGTGTCACGTTTCCAGACCAGCGAATTTTTTTGATTAAAGTCCCTTATCCGTTTTATCATGCATATCCCTTGCCTGATTAAAGTGATCTGATGCTGACACTCACAATGTCAGGGTGAACTGAGGAGGAGCTCTCTCTCCACCTCCCCGAACATGCCTGGAATCCCTAATCCCCTCAAAATACATCCGTCAGTCTGTCCCTGCGTACAGTACGAACACTGGCACCTCGTATATACAGCAAAACACAAGCACCAACCCAGCGGGTTACCAATGTTGAGATGCTATATGAAGTATAATCGCCATTTCTACATATTATAGTGAGACTAAATACACAACCTACCGAAGAAACATTTCAAATACTTAACACGTATTAATCCCAAACCGCAACTTCCCAAAGTTGAGCGGTTGATGCGAACGGGGCGCATTTGTTAGGAGGAGTGAATTGGTGAGGGACGCACCGCCAGTCAGAGAGCGAGCGAGAGGGAATCTTTCCCAGAAAATGTTGGCCTAATGAAACAGCTGGGGATGACACAGTTGAAACTATCCAATTGGAAATGATAATTAATGGCATTAGGGCACAGAACGCTTTGGTGCCGCTAAGGATTAGAACACTTTAGGCTGTAAGTTTCGAGACGTAGCCTAACTTTTTGGAGGCTATTTCTTATAAGAATTGGCAAGCTGCTCTGAGGCAGCTGCAGGTTTCATATCTGTCATCGTCATGATTTTAAGTTAACTGGTAAAAGAACATTGAATTGTTTCCAAAAAAAAAATGTATTTGTAGACTACACTCTAAAAAATGGCTGGGTTATTTTTTTTTTAACCCAAATGCTGGGTTCAGCATTGGGTCATTTTATTGGGTTATTTTTAATATTTAATATAGTAAAATATAGGTTTATAATATAGGTTTTCTGAAACTAAGTTGCTGGGTCATTTTTAACACTGGGATCTTTTTTTCTACCCAACCGCTGGGTTGAGCCTGTCTCTCGAAACAACCCAGCTGCTGAGTTATAGTCAGTAACTTTTTACTTTTTAACTTTTTGAGTCTTCTACAGGAGAGACCAGTTCTCGGTGCCACCGATTTGCACTTCTTCAGCAAAATAAAGGTTTGTTTACATTTTATTTCATTTATATAGTCTTTACTGTGCTATAAAATTGTATTATTTTACGTAACGCAACATAGGGACGAAATGTCAGTCAGCTGCGTCAAGATGGAAACGCCTTTTGCCTCGCATAAAATAAATGGATTTTATTTGTTATTGTACTGGGTTTAATGTTAAAATATTTCTCTAATGTCAGTACTGTTTGTTTATGGGCAGTTTTTGGAGTCAGTCATGGCATCTTTCAGCTATGAGTGAAATGCGGGGCCGCGGTCTGAAGTTCGAACAGCAGCCCTTCACCGGCTCAGATTTCGGAGACACACCGACATGAGAATTAGCGCTATGTTGGTAAAAATCAATTACAGAGAACGGTTGAATACACTAAAATTAAAATTCTACTATTAAATGTCACATTTTCTGTCTAAAATGCTTGTTAAACGAGTTTAGATGTATGTAATATTTAACTTTCACCCAAATAAATTCAATTTGTCTTGCATTTTGCACATGTGTTCTTGCTTAGTAAAAATTGTTCATCTTTTAGTTATTGCTGTTGCCTCTAGTAATTCTGTGTGTGTTTTTATAAGTTTCAGTCCATTTTATACCAGCAATATAATAAAACAATAGTTGACTTAAAATAACCCAGAATGTGTTCTGTCCAATATTTACCCAGCGCTGGGTTGCCAAATAACCCAAGTTGGGTTGTTTTTATCCCAGCATTTTATAGAGTGGATAAAATACTTTTTTAAAGTTGTAATTAAAAGATTTTTGCAGTGCATTTTAGAAGAAATACTGTTTCAGTCTTTCTACATCAAAATGTAATTTAACATGCATGTCTTTGGAAAAAACTATGAATTCTTTTTGTGCACAAAGAAAACAAAAATAATGACTTGCATGCATGCGGATTCCTCTGCTTGTAAACAAGGTGCAGCGCTTCCAGGTTCTACGTCACATAGTATCATAGAGCGTCATGATACTCTTGTGAACAAACGTCGAATACTAACAGGGAAGAGAAGAAATTGTTAAATAAAGACGTTATTTTTGTTTTCTTTGTACACAAAAAGTATTCTTGTAGGTTCATAAAATTACAGTTGAACCGCTGATATTACATGACCTACTTTAACGATGTCCTTGCTACCTATATGGGCCTTAAACGTGGTAGTTGCGTTGCTGTCTATGCAGGGTCAGCAAGCTCTCGGATTTCATCAAAAATATCTTAGTTTGTGTTCCGAAGTTAAACAAAGGTCTTGCAGGTTTGGAACGACATGAGGGTGAGTAATGATCACCGAAAGTTTTTCATGTCCACAAAACAATGCATGAGTTTAAAATAAAGATTTTCTTGATTAAACATTGCAAAAAAGCAAGCCTCCCTCCCAAAAAGTCCAAGGAAGGGACAGGACGGGCTGGGTTAGTATTAGTTGTCAACCAATGATCAAATAGCATCGACGGGAGGCAACTACAGAGTGCCTTGCTGGCAAAGAAATATAACGTCCAGATTTAATTCTGATACCAAGAAATAGAATTTCAAAGCTGGATGTCTTATCGTTGGCATGTCCCTTTGCTGGACTGATTTCCCTAGCAAAACCCTGTCACTGCTATTATGTTGAACATGGAACCAATTTACTGCACCAGCTAAACAGGGTTACTGGTGCTCCTGTAACCCCCTAAATGTTTGAAGTTATCACAGACGTGAGGGAGAAAAAGCATTTTGAATGTTGGCTGGAAGGGGGGAAGGTTGAAGAGACTGTAATTGAAAAGTATCAATCAAAAACAAGGCAAGGGGCAGAATGGAAGCCATAATGTTAACCCAGTCTGAGGAGCACAGGGACCAAAATGCATTTCCTTTGTATAGGTAATTCACTTGCTCTCTCCAGGCCATAAGCCCCCCAGCCTGGGCCCTGGAAAATATAAAATAAATAAATCCTATCTCCGGACAAGGCTTTTGGATTATCAAATGGAGCATGTGCCCATTACAGGCCTGTTTTGCGATGCTATCTGGCCGCACAGATAAGGGCCCACTGGTCAGACGTTTGCAATTTTGATACATGTGAAATAAAGAGCTTGTGGTGTGGATGCATCCTTTTTCATCCACCTTTTCATGTTCAGTTTGAATATAGTCTGTACTGTACAGTACATGGCAATCATGCAAAATAAAGAGCTTGCGGTGTGGATGCATCTTTTTCCATCAATCCTTTCATGTTCAGTTTGAATATAGTCAATACTTGAAATTCACAGACTGCATATAGGTTTCCAATCCAATTCACGTACATAAAATCTGTCTCTGAACATTTCCACACACCCCCCAGAAACCCCTGAACAAGACAAAAATATAAAATTCGATAAATGATAACTGACCCCAGGCTACAGTCAAACTGATGGATCCATTCAAAGGTCAGGCTGTTTTTTTCTTTATTCACAGATTAAATACAATCTGCTGTTTGAAATTGATCAATGTTTCATATCTACCGTTTCTTCCGCTTTTTGAATAAATTCTGAATGATTTTGCATTAAACAGATACATACTATTTCTAGCAATCAGTTTGGAGGTGGAGTTGTATGAAGGTCATATGTGTTGACCTCCAGATTATGCAGTTCCAATGTCTCTGAAACATTGCCGTACATTACAATAATGTTGAAACATACAAACCCCTTCAAACTAGAATAGTTAAACAGCTTTTTTAATGTACTCATTACACACCATATGGAAATGCAATAGGGTCTTTTAAATATCCCATTTAGCCAACCAACATCAGGATTTTTCTCCATATATATAGTGGACTTTAATGGGGATCAATGGGTTGAAGGTCCAAATTGCAGTTTCAATGCAGCTTCAAAGGGCTCTACATGATCACAGCCAAAGAATAAGGGTCTTGTCTAGAGAAACAGTTGGTCATTTAAAAAATAAATAAATAAAAACTATAAAAATTATATACTATTTAACCACAAATGCTCATCTTGCACTAGCTTTGCGATGTGCATCTACGACTTCACACATTACATAATCACGCTGGAAAGGTCACACGTGGTTAGTTCTTCATCTCTGTACTCCAGTTTGAAAAGGTGGAGTAGGGTGAAAACTCCATCTTATTTTCTTCTCCAACTTCAAACTTGTCTGCTATTATTGTTTTACCTTTTTCTTTGTAAAGGGTGTTTGACTTTTCTTACATGTTCGCTTTATAAACACTGGGTTGATACTTCCACCTACGTCACGCGTGACCTTTCCAACAAGACTATATAATGTGTGAAGTCAAGCTAGTGCAAGATGAGCATTTG